>NW_024609935.1:0-92500 GCF_016920785.2 Ixodes scapularis
GTGGGCGTTGATCGGAGTGTGTGGATTTCGTGAGCGGAATTCGGTTTTTGAGGGTTTTGTGTGCTCTCCCGAGTAGGAATAATGTGAAGTACGAGGGAATGAGGCTTTTCTTTTTTATTTAATTCAGAGTAAGCCAGATTCGGTCCCGTGCTTCTCGTACGGGCTCGGATCACTACCTCGGACATCGCTCGGTCGTTCGAGTTTAATTAAAATATCCGCAATCGTTAACCACGGGAGCTCCTCCATAATCGCTGAGTCGAAGGATACGTCGAACCCATCCGGAACGCGGAGTCTAAAGGTATGTAGGACGTAACCAGAACGCGGAGTTCTAACGGTACGGCGGACGTGCCCGGGCAATTTTCTTAGCTCGACCGTCAAGATTCGCATTTGAAAGCAGCGAGAGAAGTGTTGAAATCTCCGAACTGCTCGGTGCTGAGCTAACTACGGACCACTTCACTATGTGATCCGTAGTGACGTGAAAAAGACCGACGGCGGTCACTCCGGGCGGACGGCGGCTCCCGGCCGCCTGCCGGGTGCCTTCTGTGAAGGGGCGACAGTCGTGTAAGCAGTACTGTACCAGCTTCTCTTATAGTTATGGTTGTTCCCGAGCAGCTTCCCGATCACTAAATCCCGCAAACGCGTGCCGAAATTTCAAAAGGTGTCTGCCAACCTGGAAAGCCTTGAACTCCCAGGGAATTTCGGATCATCTGGGAAAGTCAGGGAATCATTCAAAAAGTGGGCTAAATAAGGGAAGACGACTAGTGAAAGCGGCATGGCGGTTGCTCGTCGGCACGGCCATGCTGAATGACATTGCCGAAATGTCATCCTTCGACTCAAAAACTCAAGGAATTTGATCAAAATAGTCAGGAAAAACTTGAAAAAGTCGGGGAATTTGAAATCAGTAGTTTGTTAGACACAATGTTGATTTTCTTGGCACTCCACGCGTTTTTTACACACGACAGGCACACGCCCGTGTATCACACGGCAGCCAGGCCAAGCGGCTGCCAGCCACTTATGCAAGGTCGATAAGACGCAAGCGTGGAACGCTTTCGGACTGCTGTAAATACACCAGCGGGAGCGTCCGGCCGCAGTCCCGACTGCCCACGCTAAAACACCCGACACAGACTCCGCGTCCTGGGTACGTCTGACGTATCTTTAGATTTTGCATCCTAGGTACGTCAGACCTATCTTTAGACACAGCGTCTGGTAATAGTAGTGAATAGGGTCACGTTCAGTGCGCAAGTCACTTTATTACACTCGGAGAGCGGAATTCCATTCCCGTTGCGCAGGTAGTTCCCGAGCTAGGCATGCACTTGAAGACTATGTTTCACTCTTTCATAAAGCAAGCTTTGCGGGACCCCCTCCGCCCTTGTTGCACCCATTCGCAGGTCGTGTCGCCTTTCCTCACGTAACTCCCCGCAGGTTCAGTGAGTTGCCGAGCCACTGCAGCCCTGGCGTCGCTCGGTACATACAAGAGGCGGCTCACGTCGGTCGTCCAGCAGCGTACTGGAGGGACGCAAAGCTAGCAGCCTCCTTGGTGCACGCAAGACGAGGCTGAACAGAGCTCCAAGCTCTTCTGACGCACATGTGCACTCCAATGAGACCGGTTGTCGCACCCCGATCCTAGAGATGTGGTCGCACTGGGCAGTCTTGTTGGTCCCTGGGGGGCCGTCGAGGAGTGCCAGAAAGCAAAATTCCATCCTTCTTGCGCAGGTAGTTCCCCCAGCTAGTCACTTCCTTGACGACGTCGCACCCCCTCTGGAGGCAAGCTTCGGGATGCTTTTGTGCACCCATTTGCAGGTCGTGTCGCCTTTGCTCACGTAACTCCCGCAGGTCCAGCGAGTTGCCGAGCCGCTGTAGCCCCGGCGTCGCTGGTCGTGCATCCTGGTCCTGGTCGTGCATCAACCACCGCTGCCCATTTCCGCTGAAGTGCTTGGGTGTGGTAGCTTGACGTGCTTTCGCAGAAGGCTGTATGCCTTTGCCGAGTAAAAATGGAGTGTGAGGGCAAACTTGCGCACATCCTCTGTACATGCGTTTTTGTTGCGCCTGACTTTTTTTAAGACGAGGTTGCGCATTGTGTTGGTGAATGCTGGCTTAGGAAGTCGTGTCCTCAGTTCACGGCAGCGTGTTCAGCTTCCTAATCCTGGCCGTCTTCCGATTGATCTTCTTCTTTGCCTGTTTCAACGGTTTCCTCGCCTTCTGCAGCTTTTGCCTACTCGTGGCCAGGACCCTGTGCAGTCGTGGTGACACAGCTGCGTACGAGTGGTCACCGAAGGAAGTGTTGCGTCGCTTGAACACAGCTTCAGGGGGGAGTCTCTGACGTCGTAGCCTGAGAGGGGGAAGTAACCAGCTTTACATTGCTTCCAGAACCAGCAGCAGCTTGGGCCTCTCCTGGGGTTGGCTGATCAGTCGTCGATCCAGGCTGCCTCTCTGGAGGGTGAGACCTGTCAGCAGAACAACGAGCGGTGACATTCAAGACTGCCTGTATTCCACAAGACTGTGTGCCGGGCATGCATTCTTGGCAGGTTATACTGTGCAGTGTGATATGTGACCACACCTTTTATGCGTTGGCCAGAACTGGCACTGACCCACAAAAAGGGGGTGCTGGGAGTTCTGGCTTATGAATAGGGTTCCATGTTTTGGGTGTTTTTTAATTTGTGAGTATTACCTGGCTCAGTGAGCAAAAGAAGAGCCGTGATCAAAGGGTGCAGCCAAAAGCTGTAACCAAAAGTTGTGTCCAAATGCCGTGACCAATGCGACGCAATCTAAGGAAAAAGAAAATAAGAGAAAAACAAACAGCTGTGCTCACGTTATCATTTTCGTCATGTGACTTAATTATTAATCACGTGATCAAACAAAAAATAAACCTAGAAATAAATTATCCCCTGCCCGGTTTCGAACCTAGGCTCTCATGATCGCAAAACTAGTGTGCTATTCATTGGGTCAACCTTGCTCATTGACGTCAATATAACTCGGCCAAAGGTAATGCTCACGCATTCTCACATCATGAAAGAAAGCTGAGGTGCTCTCGTAGTTTTATTTTTTTAAAAATGGGGGTGATTTTTTGGTGCTTATTTGTTCTCTCGAATTTTGAGCTTATCAGTTTCTTTTTTGGTATCGACTAAAACTCGGAGTGTCACGGTACTTATGTGGTAAAAGGAAATGCATATCTGTGGCGTTTCTAGGAGACACAACATGATATGCACTACTCATTGCTAAATGGAGCACATAAAAACAATTCCCAAAGAAAAAGAGCAGCCTCGCAGACAGTTCAGTGCGGTCGGTGTTGTGGTTCAACAAAAGTACAGACGTTTATCAAGGTTCCCTGCCGTGGAAAGTGCAATTTCTCTTCAAAGCAAGCTCAATTCGGGTTCTTTCGGTTTTTGCAGATTTCAAGAAAAATCGTTTGGAGGTCATATTTTTATGTATATCAGTATATACTGAAAACACGTAACCCACTTATGATTGAATGATTGTAAAAAGCATACAGCATGCCATGGAATTATTATAATGGTGGTGGTTAAAAGTGTTGCAAAGAACCTGAATGTTTTACTCGAACTTATCAACTTGATCCCAAAGATGCCACTTTTCTAGTGATTCGTTGACCACCACTTTCAGATACAAGAGACACACCTTTGCAAGTTGTGCAACTAGTCGCCCGAAGTACCTGAAAACTGGAGCTTGTTACTTCCCCCTCTCAGGCTACGACGTCAGAGACTCCCCCTGAAGCTGTGTTCAAGCGACGCAACACTTCCTTCGGTGACCACTCGTACGCAGCTGTGTCACCACGACTGCACAGGGTCCTGGCCACGAGTAGGCAAAAGCTGCAGAAGGCGAGGAAACCGTTGAAACAGGCAGAGAAGAAGATCAATCGGAAGACGGCCAGGATTAGGAAGCTGAACACGCTGCTCCGTGAACTGAGGACACGACTTCCTAAGCCAGCATTCACCAACACAATGCGCAACCTTGTCTTAAAAAGAGTCAGGCGCAACAAAAACGCATGTACAGAGGATGTGCGCAAGTTTGCCTTCACGCTCCATTTTTACTCGGCAAAGGCATACAGCCTTCTGCGAAAGCACGTCAAGCTACCACACCCAAGCACTCAGCGGAAATGGGCAGCGGTGGTTGATGCACGACCAGGACCAGGATGCACGACCAGCGACGCCGGGGCTACAGCGGCTCGGCAACTCGCTGGACCTGCGGGAGTTACGTGAGCAAAGGCGACACGACCTGCAAATGGGTGCACAAGAGCATCCCGAAGCTTGCTTCCAGAGAGGGTGCGACGTCGTCAAGGAAGTGACTAGCTGGGGAACTACCTGCGCAAGAAGGATGGAATTTTGCTTTCTGGCACTCCTCGACGGCCCCCAGGGACCGACAAGACTGCCAGTGCGACCACATCTCTAGGAATCGGGGTGCGACACCGGTCTCATTGGAGTGCACATGTGCGTCAGAAGAGCTTGGAGCTCTGTTCAGCCTCGTCTTGCGTGCACCAAGGAGGCTGCTAGCTTTGCGTCCCTCCAGTACGCTGCTGGACGACCGACGTGAGCCGCCTCTTGTATGTACCGAGCGACGCCAGGGGTGCAGTGGCTCGGCAACTCACTGAACCTGCGGGAGTTACGTGAGGAAAGGCGACACGACCTGCGAATGGGTGCACAAGGGCGGAGGGGTCCCGCAAAGCTTGCTTTATGAAAGAGTGAAACATAGTCTTCAAGTGCATGCCTAGCTCGGGAACTACCTGCGCAACGGGAATGGAATTCCGCTCTCCGAGTGTAATAAAGTGACTTGCGCACTGAACGTGACCCTATTCACTACTATTACCAGACGCTGTGTCTAAAGATAGGTCTGACGTACCTAGGATGCAAAATCTAAAGATACGTCAGACGTACCCAGGACGCGGAGTCTGTGTCGGGTGTTTTAGCGTGGGCAGTCGGACTGCGGCCGGACGCTCCCGCTGGTGTATTTACAGCAGTCCGAAAGCGTTCCACGCTTGCGTCTTATCGACCTTGCATAAGTGGCTGGCAGCCGCTTGGCCTGGCTGCCGTGTGATACACGGGCGTGTGCCTGTCGTGTGTAAAAACGCGTGGAGTGCCAAGAAAATCAAACATTGTGTCTAACAAACTACTGATTTCAAATTCCCCGACTTTTTCAAGTTTTTCCCTGACTATTTTGATCAAATTCCTTGAGTTTTTGAGTCGAAGGATGACATTTCGGCAATGTCATTCAGCATGGCCGTGCCGACGAGCAACCGCCATGCCGCTTTCACTAGTCGTCTTCCCTTATTTAGCCCACTTTTTGAATGATTCCCTGACTTTCCCAGATGATCCGAAATTCCCTGGGAGTTCAAGGCTTTCCAGGTTGGCAGACACCTTTTGAAATTTCGGCACGCGTTTGCGGGATTTAGTGATCGGGAAGCTGCTCGGGAACAACATAACTATAAGAGAAGCTGGTACAGTACTGCTTACACGACTGTCGCCCCTTCACAGAAGGCACCCGGCAGGCGGCCGGGAGCCGCCGTCCGCCCGGAGTGACCGCCGTCGGTCTTTTTCACGTCACTACGGATCACATAGTGAAGTGGTCCGTAGTTAGCTCAGCACCGAGCAGTTCGGAGATTTCAACACTTCTCTCGCTGCTTCAAATGCGAATCTTGACGGTCGAGCTAAGAAAATTGCCCGGGCACGTCCGCCGTACCGTTAGAACTCCGCGTTCTGGTTACGTCCTACATACCTTTAGACTCCGCGTTCCGGATGGGTTCGACATATCCTTCGACTCAGCGATTATGGAGGAGCTCCCGTGGTTAACGATTGCGGGCGATGTCCGAGGTAGTGATCCGAGCCCGTACGAGAAGCACGGGACCGAATCTGGCTTACTCTGAATTAAATAAAAAAGAAAAGCCTCATTCCCTCGTACTTAACGTTATTCCTACGCGGGAGAGCACACAAAACCCTCAAAAACCGAATTCCGCTCACGAAATCCACACACTCCGATCAACGCCCACAACGCTTCCGACACGCACTGGGCGCTGCCATCTTTTCGTTGACGCCAGAGATTTGGTCTGGTTACGTCATAGATTTGGCCTGGTCACGTGTCTAGTGGTCAAAATTGTACAACATGGCGGCGGTCAATTGGGGGTCACTTTCAGCTGCCAGTTTATCACTCTAATGCCCTATACCTCGTTGCAGTAAACATACAGAAATGTCAGAGATACTATAATCTTGTAAAATATAGCCTTATTGAGTAACAACTGCGTCAATATGCATTAAAAAAAAAACTTTTTTTTCACGGTAAACGATATATAAACTTTTAGGTCTGGTAACAATGTATTTTTGCCGAATGGCCCGAATCTGCAGATTCTTTCGACTAGGGGTGTCGCGAACCGGCCGAGGTTCGAATTCGACCTGGTTCGAATTTTTCGACCTTTTCGTGAAAATTTCGACGAACCTTGTATTGAGGTTCGACTCGTGTGCGCATGCGCGACAGGCTGGCCAGTTGGCTTCGGATTGGATGGTAATGGCTAATGGATGAATTAAGGGCAGCGCTGGTTGGTTATTTCAGTTAATACAGTACAAACAAAATTAAGTTATTAATGTCTTTAGTGATTAGAAGTGGTTTCTTTTAATTCCAACCGTTCATAAAATAAAATAACCATTTGCATAAAAATAAATTCTCCAAACCTAGACATGCGTCTATCAAGGTCTGGCCACACTGTCCGCAAAGTCGAACCGGTCGAATTTGGTAAAAAGTTTCGAAGGTTCGTCGAACCGGTTCCACTTAGTCGAACCCCGAAAGTTCGACCTAAAAATCCGGTTCGACAAAAGTTCGCGACACCCCTACTTTCGACAGTTCGGCGAAAATTCGGCTTTGCCCGAGTTCCGCCCATCACTAATTATTTACGTAAGAAAAGCGCCCTTTGTTCTATTTCGTGTAGAAGATCCGTGAAGAGAGACACTCCCAGAAATATGTAACTCTTTTGAGACGAAAATCTGATCAACGTCACATACACCGAGAGGTTTCAACGCCGGCAAAGGTCGGTAGCGTCACTCCGAGACACTCGCACCAACTCTTTCGCCTCCGTCAACTTCGGAAACAATCGAACGCTCAGCCGGCGACTTTCGCTTGCGGTTATTTGCGGTCTCGGGGGCTGTTGGCCCACACTAATTACCGGGTATAAAAATAGTCCACGGGTGAGTATAAAAGCACCGTTGCACGCGAGCCCCCGATGGTTGTTGGGATCCTCATGGCCATGTACGCGTCGCTCTCGGCCGCCGTTCAAGAACGGCGCGAACGCACCTTTGTGATCGTCAAGCCCGACGGCGTCCAGCGTGGACTCATCGGTAAAGTGGTCAGCCGCTTCGAGAAGAACGGCTTCAAACTCGTGGCGATGAAGTTTCTACAGGTGGGTCCGCGCGCTGATTATCTCTCCGAAGCGCACGGTGTTGAAAATTCACACGGTGAAATTGAACTAAAGAAGCTCGGCTTGGTTGCGCGGTTATGAAAAGCCATGGCGTCATCACTGAAGGGGCTAGAACGGCGGGGAGGTCTTGCGGTTGTCACGCCTCCAGCGCAAGCTTCCTACCTTCGGTAATGCTTTGGTGTCTCGCGAGTCTCGAGCGTGCATATGCAGCCAAAGCACAAAGGAAGGCAACGAGCGCCCTTGCTGTTCTCATGCTGTCAATGACTGCAGTTCATGTCTCTTCCAAAAATCTAAACCTTTTGGTATGCAAAAAGAATACTAAGAAATAAAAGGAGGCAAAAGTATGTCGAAACTTGTTTGCCTTCACCATCGGTTAGTAGAGAAGGTTAATTTCGCGCATGGGTGCCACAAAATCGAGTTCATACTATTTGGATATTGCCTCCATGTTGCATGGAAAATCAATGCTTGTGTGGAACCAATGTAAGGGAGAAAGCATATTTACATTCTGTTTTTTTTTATTTTTTTTTTTTATTTATTTTATTTATTTTTTTTTTTTTCATTTTCTTCCTTGCAGGCAACTGAAGAGATACTGAAGAAACATTATGAGGAGCTCTCGGACCGACCATTCTTTCACGCTCTCATAAAGTATATGCAAATGGGACCCATCGTCATCATGGTGAGTCGCGATCCATCGCTGCTTTCTGTCTGCCTCGTCTCGGTTCGATTCAAACAAACCCCCTTCCACCTCCGCCATGCCCAGCACAACGGAGAACAACTGACTGCAGGACTGCAACAGATGTCGAATGAGATTAGTTTCAGTGTGGGACAACCCCAGAACAGAACTTCCTAAACTTTGTGCCACCACAGCTATCTTTGAGCAGCAGTCATGCGGCCCGTACGCTGTACAGAAAGACACGGTGTTTGCTGTAGATGTGATGACAAAGTGATCTGCAAACGCGTCTCTTGCATGTTCGAAGCATGTTTGCACATGTGTATGGTTGGAACATGCCCGCAGACTGTCCTTTGATTGATGTATTGGCAGTATGACCGTGGCTTGAGGGCTCATTTGCAGGCCCATGTGGAATGCGCTTACGACAACAATGTGTTGCATGCATCGGGGAACTGATGCAGGGATGGAACTGCTGCGCCAATTACTCCACTGTGCGCCTAATCGCTTTTCATGCGCCACACTGATACAAAAGTATAAATAAGAACAAAATTGCGCCAAAGTGTGCCAAAGCTGAAATTATAAACGAGCCTCGTCGAAATTAGCCGTCTCGCAGTTTTTGTTGGCAACACTGACATTGGACATTCCGGCCCAAAGGGAACGTTGGTAGATCCGAATCCGAAGCGCTGTTTCCAAAGGTTGCTGCCATGGTTGTACTTCGTGTCAGCTTAAAACAGTTCTTACAGCATTCTCATTACGATGCTTCTGCTACCAGACCTCTTTGAAGCAATTCGCTGTTGCCCTGCTTCATCAAGTCCACACCAGGGTGCAAGATAGACAGGTGGGGAAATGGCCCATAGAAGCCTACCGCAGCGCCGTGACCGGATTGTGTACACGTCTGCTTGCGGGTACACCCAATTTGCGACAGATGGCGCTGCGGCAAGCGGAAAAAAATTGGAATCGGATTTGCATGGAACTCTATGGGACAGTGCACAAAATAAAAAGAGAGCACGACAGCCCTCCATTGAAAATCCACGAGAAACCATCTCGGTCAGTTTAGCCGGTCGCCACCGGTCGCCCACACGGAGTGAGGGTTCGCAGAGCTCCACATAGATGGCGCCACAGAAAAAGAGAAAACCGAGGGGGACACAATCCGGTTGCTCATTTGGCTCTCGTTTCCCCACCTGTCTATCTTACACCTTGGTCCACACGCAGATAATGCTGCAAGCGAGGGCTCTGGAATTTCAGCGTACCTGCCAAGTACGCACGCTCGTGCAGTGCAAGCACTGTTCAAGGCCATATGTTGGCACTTGTAGCATTGACTGGGCCTGCTGTTGTTACTGCGTGCTTTTCTAGAGTCTAATTTTCTTGTCATTTCGTAAAAAAATGTTTCAAATAAAATGTTAATTGAAACTATACTGTTAAGTTCACAATGAGTTATCTACATGCCCTATTTCCTCGAGTTTTGAAAACCAGGTGACATTTAGCCTCAATTTTAATTCTTAAAACTGGTATGCTGCTCCCAACTTGCTCCAAGACCTCATTTTTGCTGCTTCCAGCCTCCTCCAATCTGTAGTCTTTTTCTGCTCCCAAGATTGCTCCAAAGCTGCTTTGCCCAGTTCCATCCCGGCTGACGTCGCCGTAAATTGAAGGAAGTCGTAAGTCGTTAGTCCAACTGAATATAAATCGCATTTAATGCCTTCGGCCTCCTGCAGACGAGCCCCGACAAAGCAGTCTCGTGGTGGGAAGCAAAGATGGCAACACCGTATTTCGGCGTTTTCTCCAAATGCACTCGCAACTAGAAACCAACAAGAGCACATTGTGACTCCTGAGGCCACTGTTACAGCTGCGAGGACGTTTGGTCTGACAATTTTAAACCCTTTGTGGAGAGGTTGAGCGATCCCTAAATCAGTGCGGACCCCTGTGGGTTCGTGAACCACATTTGAGGGTCCGCTGCCCTAGAGGGATCTAAAGCGTGGATTCTTCTTTTAGATCCAGAAAAAAGCCCTCAATGGTCCATGGGGACCCCTCCCTGCAGTTGGCGGGACTGTTTTGTGTGGTTGACGACATGTTTTGTGAGCTCTCCGATGTTCTTGCGACTTTTTGTGCGAAGGTGTGGGAAGGCAAGGAGGTCGTAAAAAGGGCAAGGGACATCATTGGTGCAACCGACCCCCTCAAGTCCAGCCCGGGCACGATTCGTGGCGACTACGGCATTGTGACGGGCAGGTCAGTAGTATCGTGTTGCACCATGCTTTGGGAAGACGTTCACACTGAGCGCTACAAGTGCCCAAAATTTGCCTTAGGCGGAAAACGGAAATTACCGTAGCACCAGGAGTCCTTTTGGCACCAAACGGATGGGCAGTTCATGTATAGTGTGGTTTTAGAGCGCAGCTCTTAGGGGCCCGTTCCTGGCTTGAGCGGCGTCGGCGTTGGAGTAACCAAGGTCACGTGACCCCTCCCCCAGGGTCACGTGACACCCAAAGTCACGTGACATCCAAAGTCACGTGACCCCCCCCCCCCCCCCCCGAGGTCACGTGACCTCCCCGATGACGTCATCGTCACCGATGACGTCACCGGCATCCGCATCGTCATCATCACTGATGACGTCACTGACATCTGCATTGTCATCGTCGCTGATGACGTCACTGACGTCTGCATCGTCATCATCGCTGATGACGTCATCGGAGTCCGCATCGTCATCGTCACTGATGACATCATCGGCATCGTCACGTGACCCCCAACGTCACGTGACCCCCCCACGTCACGTGACCCCCACCCCAGTACCCTTCCCTCCTCCTCCTCAAGAGCTGCGCTCTAATTCGGTGTTACAGGGAGTTGTAAACGGCTTTCACTTTTTTAGCTCTTTTTACCGGAACCTTGTGTCTAGATTAAACTTCATCCAGTGGTCTTTCAACCTTTAAATTTCTGGTCGTTGGAAGTTTGCCGAGCCCGTTAGTGCTGCGAATTGCAATGTTTACGTTTGTTCAAGCTCAACAAATTCGAGTGTTCGGTTTGTCGAACCAGTCAGCTCGCTAGGTTCAAAGCCGACTTTTGGAATCTTGCAATTTGATCAGCTTTCGCTCGGCTCAAAATAATCCTGTTTTTGTGGATGTGTCTTTCATCTATTGGAGACTTGAATTCCCGTGCTACAGTGTTTTTAACATTGCTCTATTTGATTGGCTTGCTCAATAAAAACTCCTGAAACTCAAACTTGTGAAGAGAACATTTGCCAAATTAACCAGTACTTAAACATTGTGAAATCTGAGGTTAAGGCATAGCCTACAATTTTGTTATAAACTCTGGCAGTCCTAAGGAAGGCATTGAGACACTTCATCCTCTTCTTGGATTTCTATTGGATTCAGGGAAGCATGCTAGGGCCCTTGCTTTTTTTTTTTTTTTTAATATGAAAATATTTGTGAAAGCATACAGTCAGATATTAAATTATTTGCAGATGATTGCGTACTAGTTGAAAATGATGCAGACGTCTGTAAGATGGAAAGGGATTTAGGAATGTTAGAGCGGTTGTGTGATCATTGAGAAATCGGATTAAATATAAAAAGTGCAAATACATGTATTTTACGCAATCTATTGTTAGCCCATCTGCATAGAAATTAAAAAAAAATATGAACTTGAACAGGTAGATGAACATAAGTATGTGGAAGTGTATTTTTCAAATAATTTAAAATGGAATGACCATGTAGATAAAATTGTAGCGAAGGCAAGTATAAGATGCTATATATTGTTCGGTGGAATTTTAAGAATACACCTCGTACTGTGGGACAAACATATTTTTTGTTATCAGACCAATTTTAGAGTATGCCTGTGTTATCAGGGATCTTCCTCAATGTTACCTTCCAAATAAGTTGGAGCGAATTCAAATTCAGGCGTTAAGGTTTGTCACAGGTGATTATAGCCCATACTCAAGTTGCACAGAGAAATGAAGACCAGACTGGGTTGGGACCTTCTTAAATTTCGGAGAAGGTGTTAGCGATTAAAATTTTTTCATGTATGTCATGGGGAGACAGGTTTTGAAAAAAAGGTCTTTACGCTCTGGAATCGCATCATGTATCCTCAAGGCGGAATCATTCTAAGACAGCGGTGGAGTATCGTTATTGTAGTGTCTGTTTTTTTTTATTCAATTTTTGTTCAAACCGCCCGGGAGTGGACTGCGCTCCTGGAAGAACTGATTTCCGTTATCGATGATGTTTTCTTTATGATAGACTGCAGAGAAGTATTCTAGTGTGAAAAAGTTTTACTTATTGATTGCTGCTTGTACTTTTGAAGGGGTTTTTGAGTGTGTGTTTTTCATGTACCCCCCTGCATAATGCCTAACGGCGCAGCAGGTATCTGTGTAGGTTAAGGAATAAATAAATACTCCATGTAAATATTGTCAGATGAACCAACACGCTAAAAGCAAATTGTCCTTTCCAAATTCCTGCAAAAAAATGAAGTGGTTCTCTGTCAGCATACGTGAAGTCCTCAACCGCTCTTGGCAGGTTTGATTCCAGTGCATGTTTCCAGGTGACTGAGTTGAGCGCCGCTCGACTCAGTCACCTGCGTCGCCGCTTGCCGTTGACCCTGGCAAGCTTTTTGGCCCTGTTTTTGTTTACAGAAATGCAGTCACGCTTTGTAATTTTACAAGGAAAAAGACCGACCTGCGAAATACCGCTGTGATGAAAAATATAAATTGCTACGTGCAGGTGCCAATTTTTACGGCCCATTTCAGTTTGAGCCTGGTTATTTCAGTCGCCCTTTATATCTTCACGAGCAACGTGAGCAAAAAACCTTGTTACTTTTTCAACGTTCCAGAAACGTGGTCCACGGCAGCGACTCCCTTCCGAGTTCCAAGCGAGAAATCGAGCTGTGGTTCGAAAAGGCAGAAGTGGTCCCGTGGATGCAGTGCCTTGACGACTGGATATTCAAGGAGAACTAGCGATCTCATCTCATTTTTTATATGAGTCCTATTTAATTTTGTTAGTCTGAACCTTTTTTGCATTTTTGACACTGGTCACTGCCTGGCTTTACTCATCTCGTTGGCTTTTTTTTAGCCATTTACTCATCTTGTTTGTTGAGGATGCAATCTGTACGGAACTTGCAAATTTGATGTGCATACATTTGCTGGTGTCAGTTAGCACGTTCGGCTTTACTTTACATATTGCTGTCGTTCTACGACTTTTTTGCTCTCCGATAATAAAGAGGTGCAGAAAAGTCATTGTTGGTGTCGTTTCCGTTTAATGCCAAGTGCTGAAAAGAGACAAAGTTACGGTCGGCCAGAAGGCGGAAGTCTTACGACCGCGATTGCGAAAGTGACTTTGTAATTCAGCGTGCGGAGCTGTTGTGGGTTGTGGTGGGGGCGGAGAGCCGTCGATAGATGGATAGCGGCGCCACCCTGCACTGCAGGGAATAGAAATTGAAAGAAAAAGTACATGGAGGGCTTTACAAGCCCGCCACAGCTTCACTACAACCTGTTTCGATTGCATCGAGCTCAATGTGCCATGCTTGATATTTGTTATGGCTAACGAGGAAATATTCATTGTGCGGCACTTCACGGTTGTGATCAACGGTGAAGGCATTTTCTTCTTTAGTGTTCATAGTGCAGCAAAGTGCCGTTGTGGCACTGCCTAGGGCATTTCGATGCTATTGCTGCGTGCTGAACATTCTTACCATTTTCTGCCGCTATGCGAAGCAAGCGATTGTCACACCCATGACCTACAGTAGGTCGTGGTCTGGTCTCACCTCCCCTTCTAGCCCACCATAACAGAGCTATTGACCTCTCCAGCGGCAGCCTCAAAGGAAGCGATTTACGGTGCGCGTCCCTGGTTTTGAGAGTTTAGGTCAGTGTTGACTGCGCTGGGCTGTGGGTTTTCTCGTCATTAAAGGGATACTGAACCAAGGAATTTAGTGTCCATAATAAGTGGCGCACGTTCTTTCCAAGAGCCTGCATCCGCCGGTGTGCGCGAGCACACGCAACAAAAATGACGTCAAAGACCCCTTCGCGCTTAAAGGGTAACTGCAAAGAAAAAAAAGTTTTTTTTTAAACAGCCTAATTGGGACAAGCATGTCACAAAACCAATGTTCCGCAAAAAAAATGATTTTTTTTTATCAATATTTACGCCACAGGACGTAATTTAGTAGAGTCAGGACCTCTCCACATTTGAAACTCCCGCTCTTTCGACCCCCGCGGAAGAGGAGTACGCCCCGCCCCTCTCTCTCCTTGCGTTGCGGAGTTGAACCGGCGCAGCGTCTCGACTTCCGGCAAGATCTGGCAACTACGCCAGGCCGCGGTATTGTTTTGGTTGTTATGGTTTGACGCGGTTTGCGAGCACATGTAGCGAAGACGTGACCGGAGAAGTGCCCCTGTGATGTTCCCGGATGACGGAAAGTATCGTTCGTAATCGTCGTGAGCGCTTTGAAAGCGAAGGGAGTCACAGAATCCACGAGTGCGCAACCACAAGCCAAGGTTCACGACAGCGCTGCGTTGGTTTCGGCGATCTCGTTCTGTTTGGTGCAACACGGCGATGCGACAGAGCTGAAACGTTCGTGGTGTGTGTAATGCGGTGCTAACACGGAGCGCAAATTGGTTGTTGTGGGGTTGACGTTCAACCAGATAAGTCCCGTCGTCGTCAGCTGATCCAGTCAAACTGGTCCGGGAGGACGCTGGGAGCGTTTTTAAAAGTAAATCTGCCTCGTTCTGTTTCAAAATGTGGAAGTTTCCCGACGCATACCGTGAGTAAAAAGCTGCGGGCGTTTTCATCAAAATTACGTCGTTTTAATTGAACAATGGACTCCGAATTGTTGTCCTAAATCTGCCGTTTTTATGCTTCGTGTTGGACTGCGTTTGCGCAGCGACGTGTTGCATCGTGCGGTGTGAATAAATTTGGGCACGATTTCGTACCTGCCTACAGATGCATGAACTGAGACCATTTTTACGTAGTGGACATAGTGCTTCTTTATTTTCTGTCTAGTCGCGGACGTTAGGTGCACACGGGGCGAATATCGACGGCCTCCAGAGCGATATGACGAGAACGTAACTAGACACGTTGGTCGCTACGCGAACGCCCGATTGCCTCCAGCCAAATAGCATTCCTTTCGGGGCGACATGGCTGCTGGAAGGCTCACTGTCGGGATCACGCATCTGACATCTCCGAAAAGTCAGCATTTGCACGCGCACACAAGCAAAAAAAAAAAAAAAAAAAACACAAAGCACGCCAAGCAAGCAAAGAGGAAGACGAAAGAACCGCGCTATGAAAGCCAAAACCCCGCGTCGCTTCCTATCACTAACACCTGCGACAGCTGCTAAGCACACACTACTTCACTTCAAGAAGTACCTGGGTCAGTACGAAACGACGAAACACTGATCACTTTGGCGAAACGATTAGTCGAGGTAGGCGAGACAGGCGGGAGCAGAGACTTCGGCGGCCATGAAAGAATGGCGAAGCTTCTGTTTGTATGAATCCAAACGGAAGTGCCCGTCTTGTAAACCTTTTGTAAAGAATAATAACTCTCATCTCATGGGTTATTCTTTAAACATAAAAATATGCCGCTCAAAAGGAAATTGCAACATATAACAAAGGTTTAACAACCAAGATCTAAGCTGTCAATCAAACTCTTAGCCAATGAGAACCTTTTGGGATTGACGTCACATAATCACAACTTCGTGGCGCGCGATTTAAAACGGACGAAATAGCCGCAAACTAAAATGAGTCTCACGCAATAAATATTGCTGTAAAAAATGTTTTTTCTCGCGGAAAAATTGTTTTTTGACATGCTTGTCCCAATTAGGCTATTTAAAAAAAAAACTTTTTTTTCTTTGCAGTTACCCTTTAAGATGACAGTGAAATGTATGGGCTTTGGGCCAAAGGAGAATAAAGACAAGTTCCTCATCCACACAGTGGTGTCCGGTGTAAAAGGTAAGCGATTAATTGGTCTCACAAGCACGTAGCTTTCACTTGTAGAGATGAAAAGCCTGTCTTTATTCTCCTTTGTCCCGAAGCCCATGCATTTCACTGTCCTCTCAACCGCGAATGGAGGTCTGTGACGTCATTTTTGTTGCGTGTGCTCGCGCACACCGGCGGCTGCTGGCTCGTGGAAAGAACGTGTGACACTTATTATGGGCACTAAATTCCTTGGTTCAGTATCCCTTTAAGCTGTGGCAGCCTGCGTAGGTGCAATTCCGGACACTATTGTGTCCCGTGTTTTATGGTAAATAAAGAAAAAAAAGCATTGTACCATTTTTGGGAACAAAAACGAAGCTATTTTTTGGGGAGTCCGTGCGCGACAGAACAAATGCAACTAGAATGTTTATTCCATTTTATGCTGTTTTTTTACGACGCCATACACTCAGCAGTTGCAATCTATGAAGGTCTTAACTGTGGAAAATATTTAACTACAATATATAGCTGAAAAGCATGGGTATCCCCCGCTTGCAACATGAAATTCGAGTCTCGTTAATCGAACAAAAAATTGTAACAATGCTTGAATTAGGCTAGTTGGTTTCACATTATGAGGCATACTGTGCTGCAGAGTTATACTGAACATATAAACTATGAGACGATAAGGTAGAAAGAACTAAGAATATGACGTACATGTGAAAGCGCAGATTAACAACTCATTATTTTTCGTTTCTCCTTCCTTTGCACCCTTGTTGTGAAGGATGAAGATTGCTGAAACTCGAGTACGAAGCCCTTTTGCGTTCCACTGAAAAACAGTCGCATTTTCGACTCTATTCTCGAATGTAGGGGTATCAGCCGTTACTCTGATGTGACCCTCCTGTCATCGTTAGAACTATACCTGGTGTCTCAAAAAGCGACCAGGCTCTTTAAATCGACCGCAAAAATCGGTTTCTTAACCTATCGCGCTACGAGTTTGTGCAGCGTTGCCCACAGGTGGTGCATTTTTTTCTATAAAATTTGCAAAGATCAAACTTACCCGAGGAAAAGTAAAATAAGAAAAAGGCTTAACTCCTATGAAAATGCAGCGAGGCCACCGGTCTTCAAACCATAGGGCGCGCTATGGTTTGAAGACCGGTGGCTTCGCTGCTTTTCCCCTTTTCCCATAGGTAACACCCCAAAGCTATATTTGGACGTTTTGTCCACTGACGTCGAGCTGGCGATACCAGCTTTTACGAGAGGCTTGATAGCTGTTGGATATATAACATACTGTTTTTTTCTGTTACTTCTGCTCTTCTAAAAAAAAAACAGTCTCAGGGTAAACGACGAAATTGTTAAATAGCTAATGTGCGTATCAAAGACTAGAAAAACAAAAGAAAAAACAAACATGTTTTGCAGCAGGGCCGGAAAAACCTTGATTGTCTTACTGTGTAGCCTGTAATCTGTACGTGAGCTATTTTAATAAGTTGTGTTGGTCGACTGTCAAGCCGCTCTTGAAAGTTGGTATCATCGGTCCGACGACTGTGGACTGAACGTCGAATTGTTGTTTTGCGGTGTTGCATATGAGACAAGGAATGTACCCCTATCCAGTGTCGTCGACAGTAGCTCCAGGGCGTTCAGACTGAATCCGGTTTGTTTCGAAGCACATTTTGAAGAGGTGTTTTTTTTGCGCAGTACCAAAGCAAAGGAACCGACGTGTCTGTTCCCTTCCCTGCCCTGGACCCGATCGGCTATTTTTCGGGAAGACCAACAGCGGGGAAAGTTTTTCGGGGATTATTTCAACAAAAATAATCCCCCAAGAACGTCGAACGGCCCGTGTCGCGGACTGAAACAAAGACGGAAAGAAAGCACGAGTACAATCAAAAGAGCCGAGAAACTATTAACTACGCAAAAACACTGGGTCACCAAAGGGCCGCTTATATTTTACAACTGGGAGAAGCAGCAGCTAAACCTCGATTAAACTTTCTCTCACTACGCGTGAATACTGTTCGAGGATGGGAGAAGGGGGGATTGGTGGCCAAGTAGGCTAGCGCACACTTAGCGCACACCAGCTCTGAGCGTCTAGATTCTAGAGCGATAGCTCGCGCTGCAGAACCCAGGGATCCTGGCTTCAATCCCTACCCTTGCCCGTTTCTATCTGGATGAGCATCGTATCGGCGTGCGGTAATGCATCACTACTGCGTGTTGCCCGTTAAAAAGAAAAAAAAAAGAAGAAAATTGCTCATGTACGGCTGAGACACCTAACGCCCACTAGGGCTGACTAACCTTCGGCTGTATAAACGTATACATACAACGATTACAATTACCTTATTTCGAGGCGAGTGTCTGGTGGCACCCGTCCGAAGGCTGCGGGGCTCAGGCTGACGCCCATTCCCTCATTGCAGAGATCTTGTTGGCTGAAGTGGAGGCGGGAGACCATAACAGGGGGACAAAAATACTTTTTTTTTTTTTTTCGTGGGTATAGGTAGTAGCGTAATGGCTAATGGAGCACACCCAAAGGGCAGCGGACAAGTCAGAATTCCGAAGCTGCCGCGCCATTGGTCGGGTGGTTCCACGCTCCGAAGCTGACCTTGACGTCAGCAGCTTCCTCTCGGCGTTGATGTTCAATCGTTGTCATCAGAATTGAAAACGCGTCTAGTGGGGATCGCCTAACTCGCAGGAAAAAGAGCCACAGCACACTGCGCATCCGTTCAGGATCGGATATTGTCTGGCGTTTCCGTGGAATGCAGACGCCGCAGACAAAAGACACTGAAGGCAACGTCTGTTTCCACGCGCTCCGAGGCTGGAGAGAGACGCTTCTACGGTTACAGGTGAGACAGGTCGAACGAGCGCAAAGCGGGTTCGGATCGCACACCAAGTTCGCTTGGTCGTCGTCCGCACAGGAATGCAACATCGATCTCAACGATGCATAACGGTGCGCGACTAAAGTCTGTAGCCTGATTCACATGGTGCGAATTTGCTTGCGATTTCGCAGCCGCTGAAACGGGCACCTCAAATTCTACCACTTTTTTTTTTTTTTTTTTTTGCTGCGCAAGCGACGTCACAGCTGCGAAACCGCAAGTAAAGTCGCACCATGTGAATCAGGCTTACAGGGGGTCCCGGAATTTCTTTGTGTTTTTTATTCTTTATTTAAGAACAACCCGCAGCGCCTTGCAGGGATTGTTGCTGGGGAGGGGGGGGGGGGGGGGGGGGGGCACGGACATTTATAAAAAATCATGAGCATTCACACGGCACACAACTTCCACCGGTAAAGAACTCCATTCTTCAATGGTCCTAACAAAGAAAGAGTGTTTAAGAATACTTGTCCTGGAGAGATACGGTCGAACCTTGCAGCAACGATCTATTCGTGATGAATGGTAATTACGTGAGCATAAAAACGATGGAGCACGAACCTTCGTTTGGTTATGATACATTGAATAAAACAAGTTGAGTCGAAGATTTTTACGCATTTCATTTAAGGTACCCAGCCCAGTTCCCTTTTGATTTCAGATGTGGAAACGATAGTATCTCCTGAGGACAAAACGAGGAGCGACAGACTGAATGCGTTCAGGCGCGTTTATGCGAACTTTGTAAAACGGATCCCACACAGGGCGCACATGTTGCACAATCGGCCTGACAAATGCATTATACGTTGTCTCGTCAAGTGTGTTATTTACATGTTTTAAATTACGCTGTAAAAAAACTAACAGCCCTGTCAACCATGACTCATCTTGAGCGAATATCGCACTCAGATATTTATGTGGCTTCAGTCCTAATTGTTTCATTCTTGAGGAAGTACTGATTAATCACTTTCTTGCGTTTTTTCGTGAAACAAACATGGACGCATTTACTAATATTCAAAGTCATTCTATTAGTTATGCACCATTTTTCAAGTCGTTTTAGATCTCTCATAAGGTGAGTGGAATCCGCTTCACAAGACACTTATGTGTACAAAGCACAATCGACAGCGAATAGCCGTATTTTAGACTCGATACCACATGAAATATCATTAATATAAACAAGAAAAAGAAGTGGCCCTAATACCGATCCCTGTGGTACTCCTTCTGTAACGAAAACGTGGCCCTAACATGCTCCATCTACCAAAACGTGCTGCTGGCTTGAAGGTAAATAATCATTTATCCGTCGCCTAACGGTTATATAAGCATTTAAATCTGCAAGCTTCTGTAGTAATGTTGAATGAGGCACAGCGTCGAACGCCTTTCTAAAATCAAGGAATATTGTCAACCTGGCCCTTGTTATCAGGTCTATGGCAATATCATGGTAAAATTGTATCAGCTGTGTCGTACATGAAAAACCTTTGCGGAAACCATGCTGATGTTCATTCAAAAATCCAATTGAGCCAAGGTGCTTCATCAACGCCGAGTAGAAGATGTGTTCAAGTATTTTACAACGCAAAGGGGTAAGTGAAATCGGCCTGTAGTTTGACTCAATATATATTTGGAGCCACTTTTGAAAAGCTGGCACGACACTGCAGCTACTTTCCTTTCATCAGGCAATTTTCTTTCGTGGAGCGACTTAGTGTAAATTACATGAAATTACTTAGCCACCTTTCTAGAACAATATTTCAGTACTCTAGGTGAGATGCCATCGCGACCCGTGGCTTTTTCTTTTTCATAACTATTGTCGAGTAACTTGGTAATACCGCTAATAAAGAGTTCAACATGCTCATGATAGGATACTGATCATTTGCAACCTGCAGGGAGACATTCTCCTCGGGAAGAAAGACATTAAAAAAAAATCATTAAATTCTGAAGCTCTATCGTACGTATTAGTCAGCAATGATTCCCTCCAACGGTATATATTTTGATGGCCCAAGCTTATCTCTACCACACCGTTTCATGAATTTACAAAAGTTCCTCTTAGTGTTACTTTGAATATCTGCAGTTAAACCCTAAAATAACTTTTTTTTTTTCTGGCTGTCTCGTAATGGTTTTTTTATATTGTGACGTTAGGTCCCGTAGCTTGCGAAAATTGTAGTCCGATTTATTTTTGCAGTACTTTGCAAATGTTCTCTGTCACCTATGGATCGTGCGTATAAGTTCACCAGTGACCCATGGCTTGTCCCTCTTCCTCAGTTTCCTGCTTAATATACTTGGTACATAAGACTCAGCAAAAATGAAGAATTTTTTCCTTGAGCGTTAACCACAGCTCGTTAATTTCCAAGTTATCTGCTATACATTCGAATGATAAAAAATAATTAAGGAGATCCGTGGAAATTTTGACATAATCACCCTTGTTGAAAAAGAAAAATTTTCCTAGATTCATGATTTTTATCTGGAGAAGTAGTAATGGCCAAGTCGGCAACGACAGCGTGGCGATCACTAATACCAGGAATAACGCATACATTAGGCACAACATCGGGAGTGTTACAGAACAGTAAATCGAGAAGGTTAGAACCTCGAGTCGGGTACAATGCATGTTGAAAAAATCCAAGCGTATCCGTCAGTTTTCATTTTAGAGTATAGGCTATTATTAGAGTTCAAAATACACGCGTAATTCTTTCATGTAACATCCGGCCTATTAAAATCGCCCCCAAGAAAAGCACACTCGGTAGAACAAGTACAAAGAATGTGGCGCATCTGACGCATAACATTCAGATCAGAGGCGGGATGACGATAAAAGGCTCCAACAACGAAGTTATACCCGTCAGACTTCGTGACCCGGTACCAAACAGATTCAGTTGAATTGTTATCAACAGGGAGTTCACAACTATAAAATAAATCATTGACCAAATATAAACGCCGCCGCCACGAGTTGATCTATCATTGCGATAAACACTGAAGGAAGCAGGAAATACTTCATTATCGGTTACTGTTTCATCCAGCCATGACTCAGTGCCGATAATCACGTCGGCGCAAACAGAGTTGATCAAGCCGTTCAATTCACCCACTTTATTTTTAACACTTTGGCAATTTACAACGAGCACGACAACGTTACTAATTGACCTTGATTTGGGGGTGCGTCATGGACGCTTCACTTGAACCACTTTCTGCCGTTCAGAACCCCTTGTATACGGCTTGCCATCGATGAACAACTCGCCATGAGAGAGTTTTGCTGATCTCTCGCCCTGATCTTTTTACAGCGGAGCTGTCAAGGGCTAGTTTCCCCAGGATCGTGTCCGTCAGCAAACAAATGATGACACAGAACTCTGTACAGCTACCGCCATCTATGAGCGACGGCGGCAACCTTTCCAGCCTTTCCATCCTGGCTTGCCGCCTTGCGGCGGCCATTACTTCATTCCCACCATGGTACAGCTTCGCTGGTCATCCTTCTTCACCAGAGTGGAAAGCCTGGAGGTTTTTTTTTTTTTTTTTTTTTAGCTTTCACATACACTCGTAAGACGTTTGATCCGAACTTCTCGAGAGTAGTCATCACTAAGCATCAAGCCAGTGTCCTTAAGTTCACGCGCGTTCTTAAACAGCTCAGTTTTTCATTGAAATCAAAAAGACAGGATCACAGGACTTGACTGGGTCACCTTTCCTGGATCCCAAGTGATGAATTTTTTCAAGGCTTCAAATTTTAACACCCATCTTATAGTGTCGAACAGATCGTCGGTAACACGCTCCCTCAATAATGGAAACGTTTCATTAGTGCTTTCTTCGAGCTTATAGATAATCACGTTGTTACTCCTACTGCGACTCTCAATGTCATCAATCTTGGCACGCATTTCAGCCATATCAGTAGACATTGTTTCAACTGCTTTCTCGCACTGGTTAAGCTGTTGGCCATAGCCGACAAGACGTCTCAGTCCAGTTACTATAGTGTTCAATCGCAAGTCAGTTTGGGCTGTGTAGTCATCGAATGTTTTGTTAACCTCCCCAAGGCGTTCAAGTATTTCTTTTTACCCCTTAAAAAGCGCCTTAATTACTTCACTCGGACCGAGATTCAATTCGATATCCCCGCTTAGTTTCAGCACCAGCAAACATGACGCGTCAAAGTAGTCGACGACACTAATGTCGAATCTTCGCTTAAAATGATTTCTATGAAAATAATTTGAAACGACAATCTTCGGTTAGGGCGACCGCAGCGGAACAACCGCTGAAATGCCACCGATTTAAGACAAACACACATCCTAAATGAACAATCGCCTCCAGTGTTTAGCGCGCGCGAACACACACACGCACTCACACACGCGCGACACTAGACAGACAGACAGAGAGAGAGAGAAAGAATCCTGGGGAGATCCCTGAGACTGCCTTTAAATCAAGACCGGGAACTTTCTGTGCACGGGAAACTTCATCGGGATTACTCCCAAACCACTCCCTTCTCTCAGAAGGGTGTAAAACCGCATAATGGCAGCCTTCGATGTTCGAACACCATAGAGGCACTAAGAAGCCATGTTGACAGGGTGTCGTGAGTCCTTCGCCAAACGACAAGGCGTGCCGAAAGGCTATTAGCCCGACAACGAAGTTGGAAGAGACAGAAAGGGTAACGCTACCGCTCTGGGCGCAGAAAAGCGTTGGAAGGGCGTCTCAAAGAATAGACACCGCTAAAAACTAAAATACCGAATTGCTAAAAAAAAAAAAAAAAAAAAAAAAAAGACTAAATAAGATTCGTATGATCGACCTGATATCGAACAACCGAAAATAACCCTCGTAATTATCCCCGCCAGTGCGAACAGCCGTGTTGATATGTGCTCGGTCTGCAGAGTCGTCGTGTGCGCGCTGACCTCAATTTTTTTTTTTCAGCTTATTATGCTTCAAAAGCACTTTCAATGAAGTGCATTGCACAGGGTTTATTGCGGTTGATCGAACGCCATTTTATCGAAACACGTTTTAGAGAAGCTCGGTTTAGAGAGAGAGAGAGAGAGAGAGAGAAAGGGGGATTTTCTTTCTTATTCGCGTATTCTTTACATGAAATTATTCAAATGTCCCCCTTTACACCTGCTCCGACGCCCCTGGTGACGTCCAACGAAACGCAAATAAAGGCCTTTTTTTTTTTTTGCTTTATTTAGAAAGATTTGTGTCAAATATTCTTGTTTCAAACAATGGTTGCACGTCGTAGGGTGTTCTGCGCACCAGAACTGAACCTACTCCCTCGGTAAATTTCAACACGCCTTTGTAGGTCGGCATACGAGATCTACTCTGGCGATACTGAAGATCCCCCTCTTTCCCTTTATTTGCGCTCGTAAGAGGGGGAGGCAATGTTATTCTTTGGACTTTGGGGAGACGGGATTAATCAGGTGGCACAACAGATCACATTGGACACACACACACACACACACACACACACACGTGTTCACAGAGACACGAAAAACAAAAGAAGTGACAATATTTGCGTGAATACACTTCTGAATTACCGCAGTACATCATTCAAGACTGCGTAAGGTGCGGCCTTCCGGCAGTCCATATCATCTTGCAGGGAAACCAGCTTTAGGGATGCTGCCAAGCTCGTCTTCAAAAATTGAGGGGTGGTTGAGAGGCGTTCGAATATCGATTTTTTTTTTTTTGTATTACTAGTCTGATACGAATTTATTTATTCCATCTTAAAGTTTGAGTGTTAAGCGAATTTGAATAGTTTCGAAGACAAATATTTTTCGTGCATACTTTTCCAATTCTTATAAAAAATCGCGGGTCGAAGTCTTTTCTAAAAAAGGATACGTATGAAAAGGAACAGTTTTAATATGCGACAAATATTTCTCGCTCTTAAATTGAGGGAAAAACAAAAGGCATTGACAAAATATGCTGGGTAAAACAATGCAACGTGGAAAAACAAAGCAATTACTATATCTTATTTATTTTAATATACAGGGTGTCACAAAAGAAAATTTACACGGTCTTTTTTACCGCAAAAATAAACTAGGCATCGCCGAACGCTCATTTTTCGCCCAAAGGTATAGCTAGAGGTCACAACCAGGTGCCAAAGTTTCAGCCCGATCCGATAACTTAATCAAAAGTTATAAGTGATTTTCTGAAAATTTCAATGGGAAAATGGACCCCATTTTTGCCCGTTTTCGGTTTCTGGTGCCATAAAGCCCCATGTATTTGAAAACTCCGTCGGCCGCCATTTTCCCATTGAAATTTTCAGAAAATAATTTATAACTTTTGATTAAGTTATCGGATCGGGCTGAAACTTTGGCATCTGGTTGTGACCTCTAGCTCTAGGTTTGGGCGTAGAATGAGCGTTCGGCGATGCCTAGTTTATTTTTGCGGTAAAAAAGACCGTGTAAATTTTCTTTTGTGACACCCTGTAGTTTAAGGTTTCCTTCCCCAGCACTGTTCTTTAAAATCAAGGATCGAACTGTAATCATAACCAAAGAAGGTTACATTTTCCGAGAGCATCGAGCGAGCCCATACGCTATGACATGTGAGCCGTTTCTCCTAGCACGCCGGTGCAAAGCAATGAAGCTTCATGAACGCGCTCCGGTGCGAAGCAGCGAGCTTCACACCAGAACGCTTGTGTGATGCAGTGAAGCTTCAAACGGTAAAAGCGTACACTGAGAATCGAGACGGATAGCGAACACTATTCGCGAATTATTCGAAGTGGCGAATATTCAACATTCACACACACACACACACGCCTCCTTTATTTTTTCTTAAAACAACTTTCTTTTCTCTTTCTTAAATAAAAGGGGGGGGGGGGGGTAGTGCTGTTAAACGGCCTCAACGAGCTTCATGCAAAGTCCGGTTTGTATATGTAACCTATATATGCGAGGCGTCTTTTTTCAACTTAACATATTTTTCTTTTTTCTTTTTTAAATAAAGCTGTCTTATGCGGTTTGTGCAGGTGAGTTAAACGGCCAGGGGGACAAAGTATAGGGTACTAATCGTAAAGATCAGTCGGCTAATTAGGCAAGCATTTGTTCATTAAATTTTAATGAGTGAAAATAGACATGTGGTTTCAATTAGAAACTTGCTGAGCGTCATCCGAAACCACTACATCAGTGATTTTTAAGAAGACATTGAGCGCGTGACTCGTGAGAAGCGCAGTAGTACCCGCCCCCCCCCCCCCCCCTTTTTTTTGGGGGGGGGGGGGGTGGGGGGGGGGTGGGGGGGTACGCCACTGACCAATAGAATTACGTCACGTACAAGCAAAACCATTATTTTAAATCAGAGAGAAAACACATACTTGGTGAAAGGCTTGAGGTCACGTGTTCTTAATCCGCTTTTAGCACGTGATAATATTCAATTACTGTGTCAACCAACTATTCGACGCGCCGATTGGAAGGTAAGATGGCGGTTCCGCCAGCAGACGACAACGTTGTCCGTATGGTGCTTCCATCTCGCGGCAATCGGAGAAGCTAATGGATGGCTGCTTGTATCGCCTCTCAGTAGATGGCGCTAGCAATCCCGCAAGCTCGCAAGATCGGCACAAGATTGATAGAACAAAAAAACTTTATTCATATTTCAAAATTGTTTTGTGACGTCAGTTGCTAAAAAGGGGTTCGAAAGTGTATCTCCGGTACGATAGGAGAAAAGTTGGAGAAAAGCTGATGTACCAGCGATCGGGTGTTTTTTCTCCTAGCTCTATAATTTTTTTTTTTTTTTAAGTTGAGCTGGTTCCACTAAACATAAACTCCGATACGAACGCCTATCTTCTCTGTTTGTCTTCAATGTCCATCTTTCTTTATCGTGAAAAAGCAAGTAGGGATTTCCCGAGAAAAGAGAACCATGTTTTCGGCCCCGGTAAATTGCGGTAAATAAACTATGCATCGCAGAATGCTCAAGCTCCGTGAGAATTCGACGCTAGTGGTTGGGATAGAAGGCGAACGTTTGAGAACTTGACGAACCGACGTCCACCGAAGCCTCAATTCGTGAAAACAAATAATCACACTGTGGGCGCCTGTACCATCTATTTTAGTGAAACAAACTTGTCAGCAAGAAAGAAAACAATATTCTCTTTCTTGCTGACAAGTGTTTTTCAGTGATATAAATCCCCCGAACGTTCACAATCTCATTTCTTGTTTTGACGTGTAGGCACGTCGGCTCATGGAGAAATTTCATATTTCTCAATTACCTTTTAATCCAGGCAACGTCATATCCTCAAACTTTCGCGTTTTATCTCAACTGCTAGTTTCACATTCTTACGCTGTTCGAGCATTTTGCGATGCATAGTTTATATTTACCCGGGCCGAAAAACACGGTTCTCTTTTCTCGGGAACTTTCTGTAACTATGCAAGCATTTAACGAAGCTAAAACCTAGCATACGCTATCCTAACCTAGGAGCGAAAGTATGCAGGCGGGGTGATTAGAAAACATCCTAACGAAAACCCCGAGAGAAGGAGAAATAAAATGACGGACAAGAGAACGCATATCGGCAAAAATCGTCTTGTCCATATTTTATTTTTCCTTGTCTCAGGGTTTGGAGCATTCATTCAGTCATTCTTTTTTATTGCAAATACGTGGAAAATGGTCAGTGGTCACCAAACTTGTACGGGACATGCGAACTGTGCATTATTATGTTGGAGCACTCTCCTGGCGGGTAGTGTGTGTGTGTGTAGAACTTTTATTGAGCCTGCAGCAGTAGCCCTAGACTACCGGACGCGGCCTCACGTCGTCGCTAGCACCCTCCGAGGACTTTGCCTCTCTAGGAGTGCCGCGATCTGCTGGACGGCCTGTAGTTGTACCTCGTAGTTGTCGCTTTCGGTGGCGTCTTTGAGTTCCGGTGGAAGGTCCGCCTCTGGCTTGCTTCCCGTCTTCTTTTGGTGCAGTCCCACGCGATATGCGCAAGCGTTGCCCTGTCGCTTTTACATAACTTACACATGTCGTCCTGGTCAAGGTTTGTGGCTGCTCTGCAGGACAAGATTGAAACAGCCTCTCGTCGTGAGCAAGAAATAAAACTTAATCGAGCGTGACAAGATTGCTCTTTTATTAGATAGTTCACATGTTCCGTATAAGTTTGGAGATCACAGCGTACATTTATCAGGGTCCTCAGCCAGTGGCTACCCCGCAGGGGGCACCTGTGTAAGCAGGTGTTTGGTGAGTGGCGTCACCACGGACCCCGAGCCATGCGGGTTCGCTCGCCCACGTCTGGCTGTGCCGCCTGTGCGTGGCTTTCCCGTGTCTGGGGAAAAGGGCATCCTGGTGGTTGAGCCGAGCCCGGGGTAGGTTTAGACCCTTCGGGACCCCTGGGTGAGGCAATACACCACTTCGGCCCCCGCTTCTCGTAGACGGGAGGCCTGGAAAGGCTCGGCCAGGATGATTCAGTCTAGTCGCCACTTCTACTATCCCCTTCCTTCTTTCACCTTTGTCTTTTTCTTTTCACTCTTCTCATTTCTCGTCTTTCCTTTTTCAACTCCTTTGGCGGTGAGGGCTAACCTTGAGTGGCGACAGACCCCTTGTCCAAAACCAGACTTGGTTATAGTACCTGGGCAGTGCTAATAGTGTAACCGTTCCAGCAAAGTCCTTTTTGTTATGGTCCGTTAACTATTCCCTCGTTGGGCTTCGTGGTGGGCGGCACACCTCAGGTTCTGAAGACTTCCCGCCTGTTATGGCTGCCACCTCCTCCAAACCCAACACGGTGCGTCCCCTTAAAAGGGGTTGCTCCGTACTTACTTTTTAAAAAGCATCCGAACCACCAAAGTATCCAAGATTTTTTGTCCTTCAAGCTTAGATGAAAAAAACCACTGGCTAAACTCTCGCCTTTCCTAGTGTCAAAATGTCTTGATGCCATCATTGACAAAGCTTTCAAGGCGAAAAAGCTTTCTGGTAACCTCCTTGTCAAGGTTGAAACAGAAGTTCAAAGCAGGACGCTTCTAAAACAGACATGTCTAAGCGAAAACCAGGTAAAAGTCAGCCCACATCGGACACTGAATAGTGTTCCAGGTGTTATCTCTGAGGCTGATCTGATAGATTGCACTGAGGATGAAATTCTGGCTGGACTCCAGAAACAGGCAGTAGTGGCCGTTAAGCGGATCACCATCCGTAAAGACGGGCAGGAACAGCCAACCAAGCATTTGCTCCTGACTTTTGTGCTGCATACGCTTCCTACTGCCGTTAAAGCTGGTTACCTACACTGCAAAGTCAGGCCTTTTATCCAACCCACAAAGGTGTTTCCGGTGTCAGCGCTTCGGACATGGCTCGCGAAATTGTCGGGGCCGTGAAACTTGCGCAAAGTGTGGCAGCAATGACCATGTTGCTGACATTTGTGAGAATACTCTCAAATGTGTCAATTGCCAAGGTAACCATGCTGCTTATGCTAGAACATTGCCCACAATGGAAACAGGAAAAAGAAATCCTAACCCTTAAAGCACAAAAGAACATTACCTACCAGGAGGCAAAACAACAGTATTCCTTTTTTGCAAAAGGAACGTTTGCCCAGGCGGTGCAAAGGGGACCAGCACCGCAAACAGAATCGAAGGCCACCCAGGTCTCGCCTGAGGTCCTGGCAGTGGCTCTTCAGTCCCCGAACCCCCAGCAGCGGCAGCAGCTTCCTCCGGTTTCTGGAGGGAGCGCACCAGCTGCTTCTCGACCACGGGACAGGCAGGGAGCCCCTCTGTCTGTCCCCACTCCGAGGTCTCCCCCCCAGGGAGGGGCGAGAGTCTCGCCCCAACTCACGGGAGAGGACCTCGTCCAAGGAGCAGCATCGCGCCGCTCCTTCAACAGCTGAGGGGCAGGGACAGATGGAGTTGGGCGACGCTCAGCCCAGCACCTCCACTGCTGCCCTTTTGAGTGAGGACAGTCGTGGCCGGGGAGTTCGGCCCCGTTCCTCGACATTGCCCAGACCTATACAACAAGCCTCGTCTCAAGAGGTGGAGACGAAGGACGAGGCCACCGAGGCTTCTGCTCTTTCGTCCGACCAAGACGACATGGAGTGGAAGACAATTAAATAAAAAAAAAAGCCAGTAATTCCATTAAAGTAGTTTTTTGTGGAAACTACATTCCTGGATTGGATTAATTGTCTGTGTTCCGTATACCTTCATCTACATCTGATATTAATGCCTCCACTTCTCCTTGAATGGAAATATTGAGGCTTACTTGCAAATTATGATGATGTTACTGACCTGCTAGAGGAACACAATCCCATTGCCTTCTGTTTGCAAGAGACTCACTTCAAGGAAAGTCACTCAAATATCCTGAAGCATTTCCAGCTATTTCGCGAGGATCGTCAACATTCGAGTCATTCGTCTGGAGGTTTTGCTGTTGTGCTACAACGCTCGGTCCCTTGCCACTGAGGTTTTCTTAAACACATCACTAGAGGCTGTTGCTGCCCGTATACTGATTGACCGTTTAATAACCATTTGTTCTGTATACATACCTCCAAATTATCACCGAGAGTATAAAGAGCTTGAAGCTCTTTGTGATCAGCTACCTCGTCCTTTTGTGCTCGTAGGCGATTTTAATGCTCATAACTCTCTGTGGGGAAGCGTACGAAGGGATACACGGGGGGCACTTATTGAACGTTTTTTACTTTCAACAGGATTGTGTTTGCTCAACTCTAAAGAGGCTACACACTTTTCCACAGCAACACATACATTTACATCAATCGACCTTTCACTTTTGCATCCGACATTACTTCCACTGTTGTCATGGAGAGTCATCCCTAATCCCTACGGCAGTGATCATTTTCCCATTATTTTTAGATTTCCAGAATCATCCTGTCACCCTTCCAACACGGTCACCTGGGTGGAAGTTTGACAAAGCCAACTGGACTCTTTTTAAGCAGTCATCTCTTTTAGCTATTACATCCCTCCATCAGCTCTCTGTCGATAAGCAACAGGTCATGTCACAAAACACATACTAGAGGCCGCTATGCTTGCAACACCAATGACGTCCACTCACCTCCCCAAACGGCCTAAGCCGTGGTGAAATCAGGACTGCAAAGAGGCCAAGAAGAAACAATATAAAGCATGGGGCATATTTAGGCGATATCCTACGCCAAGTAATCTTATTTCGTTCAAGAAAATGAAAGCGCATGCACGATTTGTCTGCAGGCTGTCAAAGAGGAATTATTGGGAGAAGTATGCATCTTCTGTAAGCAGTCAGGCAACGCCAAACGAGGTTTGGAATCGAGTTCATAAAGTTAATGGCTCGTACCATGCTTTTTCTATTCCTTTTTTGGAAAAAAAAAAAAAAAAAAGGAATATGCTCTGAAACCTCGAGGAACAGGCAGATATCCTTGGAGAGCATTTTCAGTTTGTTTCTAGCTCAAGAAATTACACACCTACATTTCTTAGACACAAAGCACAGATGGAAAAGAAGGCTGTAAACATTTCAAATGGTCTTCAAGATCCTTACCATGCCCCATCCACATTGCGTGAACTTGAAATGGTTCTCCACTGTCCTAAACAGACTTCATCCGGTCCAGATGGAGTCCATTACATTACGCTCCAACATCTTCATGCTTCAACTCTTGAGCTTATCCTATGCCTTTTCAATAAAATCTGGCCTGAAAGCCATTTTCTGTTCGCTTGGAAGGTTGCCTTCGTGGTTCCCTTGCTGAAGCCAGGAAAGAATCCTTCATGTGCATCTAGCTACAGGCCTATAGCTTTGACAAGTTGTTTATCAAAGACTCTTGAAAGAATGATCAACCGAAGGCTCGTGGATTTTTTTGAAAATAACAACATTCTAGACAGATACCAATGCGGCTTTCGATCTTCCCGATCCACAGTAGATCCCTTGGTTCGTTTCGAGACAGTTGCGAGAGAGGCATTTGTGAACAGACAGCACTGTCTTTCCGTGTTTTTTGATCTGGGGAAGGCGTATGATACTGCCTGGCGATTTGGAATACTGCAGGACCTAATCGACATTGGTAGCCGTGGCACATGCTCGGCGCAATTAAAAGTTATCTAGAGTGTCGTTCATTTCGTGTAAAGCTGGGTACCACCTTCTCTCGAGATTTTTTGCAGGAGAATGGAGTTCCCCAGGGTGGTGTACTTAGCGTCACTCTTTTTATTATAAAAATGAACTCCATTGCCCGCGTAATACCTCGTTCAGTTCAGTATTCTATCTACGTTGATGACCTCCAGGTATCAGTATCATCATGCAATCTTTCCATCTGTGAGAGGAGGGATCAAGTGGCAATCAATAATTTGACAAGCTGGGCTAATACAAATGGTGTATGCTTTTCAAGTCGTGGAGGATTTTTTTCTAGAACCCTCCTTAACCATCTATGGACTTCCTATCATGGTGAAAAGTAGACACAAGTTTCTAGGTCTTCTCTTAGATTCAAAGTTAATGTTTATTCCACACATTAAGCAATTAAAGTCAAAATGCATCAAATCACTCAGCATTCTCAAAGTGTTGTCCCATCAATCGTGGGGTTCTGATCGACTCTGTGTCCTGCGCATTTATCATGCAGTAATTCGCTCCCGACTCGATTATGGCAGTTTTGTGTATAGTTCAGCCAAAGCTTCAGTATTGAAGATGTTGGACCCCATTCATAATCAGGGGCTACGGCTAGCGACCGGTGCTTTCCGCACTTCTCCGATCGCCAGCCTCTATGCAGAGGCCAATGAATATTCTCTGGAGAAAAGACGTTTCGCTTTGCGGTTTATGTATTCACTCCAGGCCCGTTCACACCCTTGCGACCGAGTACGACCGAGAGAGACCAGACCGATTTTTAAGCCTCTTGCGATCTCTTAGGACCAGCTCGGCAGCATCGCATCCGGTCCTAAGAAGTCACAAAAGGCTTAAAAACCGGTCTGGTCTTTCTCCGTCTCACTCGGTCGCAAGAGTGTGAACGGCGCTTAAGATCACTCCCTCTCCATCCAGCTCTTGAATTGGTTGAAAAAATCAAGTTTGAGAGGACTTTTCATAATAAGCCAGGTATCGTCCCTTCCTTTGCACTGAGGCATGCTAAGGTAGCAGAGTACTTTGACCTTGACCCAAAGCCCCCTGTGACAAAGTACATAAGCTCTGCAACTCCTTGGGAATATTCGTTCATCTCGCTCTGCCGTCACACACTTTGTGGACACAAGAGAAATCCCTGCAAAATATTACTGTAAGAAGGTGAGATGTTCCATAATGCAGAAATGGCAACATGAATGAGACCGCGAAGTAAACAGCAAGTTACATGCGGTGAAGCACTTACTGAAGGAATGGGCGAGTGCCCAGCATCGCGAACGTTCCTACGAGGTGGTTCTCTGTCGTCTAAGGATTGGCCGTACACGACTAACGCACGGGCATCTTCTGCGTGGCGAAGATTTCCCGGAGTGTGAGCATTGCCATAGCCATCCAACCATACATCATATTTTACTTGAATGTAATGCGTATGGCCCAGAACGCCTTGACCATTTTTTGCAGCTATACAAGGAGCATACCCCATTACATCTTATGATTTTACTTGGCGACGAACCTCTTATTCCACAGTCTTGTGTTTTTAATTTCCTTAAAGCAATCGGCCTTCTACACCGACTGTGATTTTGTTTTAAGTTTCTGAAGTCATGTTCATACCTTTTACACTTATACACACCTCATTCATGTTCATAGTTTTATCACATCATCTGGCTACTAGAGCTCTTTCTTCTCCCTAACCCTTTTCGGCAATAGTTTATGTACCTGGCGCATTATAGCCGTAGATGCTTCTGCGCCACAAAAACCCAATCCAATCCAATCAAAGCCAGTGGCTACTCGTGGAGTCTTTCAAAAGAAATACAATAGGAATAGAAAATTCAGTGCATGCAGATACGATACAAACAAAAAACCTATTTTTTTAAAAGGTTGATATTCTATATACTTGATATATTATTTAAAACATAATACACACACATAATGATCCACAACCGTTCATATGATCTGATAACATAATCTGCGTACCTTCATAAAAAATATATATATCATATAACCCAAACACAGAATACGCCATTCTAGTTTAACAGTTATACAAGTAAATATCCACTAAAGTTTCCACTCAAGTACATACACACAGTTGTACTTTAAGGGGAAACTTCAGCAGTTTTGTATTTGAGGAAAAACTTTTTCAATGGCCTTCATTCGGCCGCCAGGATCACGAACATCGAGATTATTTTTCTTTTTTTTTTTTGCACGGAAGCTGCAGAAATTAATTTCAAAAGTAGCGCTGAGGCCCCTTTTTCCCGGGGTGTGACGTCATATTAAGAGTTTTCGGAGTCTCCGCTCTCGCGCATCTATAGCGCCCATCAAAGCTATGCACGCGCACTCTTACTATTTTCAAAAAAAAAGGCCAGTATGAGACGTCACGACGGGTTAGATTCACGGGACGAAAATACGCCAGAATTCACCTCTAACACTTTTGTTTTTAAAGAAGTGTTCCGGCTTTAAAAATTCAGTGTTTTGATAAGTGGCGCACGATATTTCCACGAGCCAACAGTCACCAGTGTGCGCTAGCACATGCACCTTAATTAGCGTGATTCTGAAGCAACCAATGGCGATGGGATCGCCTTCCAGACCTGTGTATGAACTACACCGTGGTATACGAACGCAGTAAATCGTGTGTGGTGGCGCTTCGATACAGTGTGGTATTTTATTTTCTTCTGAAATCGAAATCCCTGGCCGTTCACGTATTTCTCGATGCGCGAGCTTTTTGTGGAACACGGCTCGCGGCTGCACCAGAGATCTCGTGCAAAGGGAGCAGTTGTTTACGCTATGAGCTCGCGTCTCCAGCAGATGTGGTCGAAACCAAACGCGAAAATCTTCCTGAGCTAATGGTGAGGCACATGCACATCAAATAGAGCACACGCGCAAAAGAAGAAGAAATTGAGATTGAGATTGGATGTGCGCATTTATCAACTGGGGATCTCGGAGGACAATTACATATTTCAACGTGTTCAGATTCGTGTGACGGGTCGGCCGTTTTGTCTTGCACGTGTATGGCGCTTTATAGATTACCACAAAAAAGTGATGACGCAATAGACGTGGGTTTCCGGAATTCTAGCTTAAGGAATTGAATACCTCTAGATGTAAAAACAAACTATTCACTTTTGGTCCGGTGTCTGATTTTAAGTCACAACGATTTTGATTTTGACCGTAAGACTTGAAGACACACACACACACACACGCACGCACGCACGCACGCACGCACGCACGCACGCACGCACGCACGCACGCACGCACGCACGCACACGCACACACGCACACACGCGCACACACACACACACACACACACACACACACACACACAAAAATGAGCCTCAGCTTTTCTATTTTGTTTCGTCGAAACACGTTTCGTGGACAGCTTTTCATGGACACAGATTTCATTGAGATATTTCATGGACATACGTTTCGTTGACACTGAGATGTTTCGTGGAAACTTGTTTCGTGAACACATGCAAGTACAACGTTTCGTCGACAACTTTTTTATTTTTTTGCTAAGTGGATTGGATTGAGTTGCTTGCTTCATTTGGTTCTCTGGAAGTATACCGTGGAAGTATGACAGGTTCAATATATGTTTTGCGAGTAAACCCCCTTGACTCAACACAGTATAAGTAAGGTGGGATTGAAAAATACTAAAATCGATAGTTCTTAATGTTTCCTTATCAAAAACATGAGTATTAACGTTTTATTTTTTTTTTACATAAGGATATTTATTGAGCTTTCCAAACAAATTGAGAATATTGTTCTACATCCATGTGCGAGATTGTATTGACCCGTTGAAGCTCATTACTACCAATACGTAGACGGCAAGGAAGTTCGCTTACTTTCTTACGGGGATATTTAAAGAGATTATGTTTCATTTTGGGTAAATTTAATTAGACTATATTAGATAGAAATAGATTAGACATCGTATATAGACAAGAAATATATTAGGTGTGATAGATCCTAACCTAAACTAAAACAAAACTTCGCGAGAAAAAAAAAAAAAAAAAGAAACTGCCGATAAAACGAACGTGACCTTGTTTGAATGAAACGGCATATCAATGGAACTTCGCAGTGTCGACGAAGCGACCTGTCGACGAAAAGTCGTTCGATGAACTCATTGCCGCCGGTGCAAGAACAAAGTAACCCGGAGCGCAAGTTCGTCTGCTTGTTGCAAAGGGGTTGCGATGATGTCAGAACGCTGAGCTCTTATTGGCTCATTAGAAAAAGAGTAGTGGGTAGACCTGAAGACATCTAGCATTGAGGTGTACCCACTATCCTTTCAATCTAAGCCAATCAGAGCTCAGCGTCGTTCTGACGTCATCGCAACTGCCACGCAAGAAGCAGACGACTCGCTCTCCGCACGCAGTCAGAGAGAATAAGAACGGTGACAGGATAAGAACGCGAGCTTCCTACCTTCGACACCGGTTCCGGTCTCTTCGTTGGTGCACGCGCACGATCGAAGGAGCTACGACCAGGGAGAAATCTTACTGCGCGTGGAATACGAAACGCCGTGCATCACAGCGTGGGCTTCACGCCCTCCGCCGTGCTTCGACTGCGCGCGCACGCTCGAGGCTGGCGAGACGCCGAAGCACTGTCGAAGGCGGGAAGCTCTCGCTGAAGGCGGAACGACCGAAGCTTCTCCCCGCCGTCTGCGTCATTTCTTGAGCATGGAAGCCATCAAATGGGCACTGAAGAAGGCGCCTCCTTGTACTACTGAACATTGCTAAAGCAGCAAAGGGAAAAATATATATACAGTAAAACCTCGTTATAACAAAGTTGAAGGAGCGGTCGTAATTATTTCGTTATAACCATTAGTTTGTTATAGCCAATGTCCATTTCTTCCCACTATTAGCAAGCAAGGGGAATTATGATTGCTTTGTTATATCCATTAGTTTGTTATATCCCGTTTTGTTATAACGAGGTTTTACTGTATATACAAAGCTGATTTTATTTGGTCGAAAAAAACACAAACATTCGTGTTTGACCAAAATATTCCTACGGATTATTTCTTTCTTTTTTTATATATATTCGATATTAAAAAAAAAAAGTTAGAGAATAAATACCGGTTCTCGGATTGTATATGTTTGCTTAACGAGCTTATAACTTGGACTGCATTGCGCACGCGAAAAAAACCGACGGCGACACACAACAACGCCTTTGAGGGCGCAGCCAATGAGCGTCCAAAGCGTCCCTTTGGCCTCTAAGCAGGACCGGCGGCTTACGATGTCTGGAATTCGGCGTTTACAGATAGGCGCCTTTATATTAAGAAAGACGGGATTCTACGGGAGGGAAGCACATTTTATATTTCGCAACCGATATTTATTTGTTTCTCTCTCTCTCTGAGCTTTTCGCTTGATAATCTATGCCCCAGGGAGCCAATATCGCCTTGCCCCTTTCCTTTTTTTTGTTTTATTTTGTTTTGTCTCGTTAAAAGAGAGGGGGAAAAAGAGGGGGAACTTTTGAGGCAGGTCTTGAAAGAAAGGCGATAAAAATGAATGGCCGTATAATGTTTTGTTCGGATTTTTTTTTTTCCCTACGCGGTCGGTTTGTGTTTGTTGCCGCAAATGTGTTTGTTTTCCTTTCTTTGTTTCTCTAGGTTTATAAAAGCGAGCGATACTCCGTTTCATCTCACGATGGACTTCAGTGGACGCGACCAGCCGACCCATCGCGCTGGGCTGACGCACCACATAAAGGAGGCGCTGCGTTCCTTTCTAGGGTCACGTGACAATTATACGTCATTGGATTGGCTCCGATCGCTCGTAACATCCGCTGCGGTCCAACGTACGGAAAGAGCAGTGCATAGCAAAAAAAGATTTTGTTTTTGTAGTATGTGTCGTTTCTATTTTGACACGTTTCGAGGCGACCTTTTTCATTTTATGTTTTTTTTTTTATTTTTTAAAAATCGGGAGCCGCCCGGTGAATCAAGATGAAAGACCCCCCTGGCTTTGATTTTGATTCTGGACGTCCGCAGCGTGATAAACTGTCTCGTATGAACCGGCTCGTTCTTTTCCTCATAACGAGATTGAGAGAGCACTTGGGTCCTTCCCCGCGCTCGCCACCGTGGTCCCACGCGGTGTGTCGCACAGCTTTTTTTGCGGCCGAACTGAAACAACCCCCCATAAATATTCCGATAAAAAAAGAGAGAGAGAGAAAAAAAAATGGCCCCGACGAACGCTAGCCAAAAATGACACTCACACGTGTTTCAAAACTGACCACGCTGTTTTTTTCCCTCCCGTTTCATTTGTTGTTTTTTTTTACTTAAAAACTGCAAACAAAGATTTGTAAAAAAAAAAAAAAAATGGTTTCTTGCCGCGTCTAGCGAATGAACTCAACCCCACCACCCATAGAAGATGAGACCCGCTCGTGACGTCATCGTTAGTGGATCACCGGCCCGCCCCCAAGCGGAAAGCACGCTAAAGATTTACGAGAGTGGCTTCAAGGGCGGCAGACGCGTTCGTCTTGGCGTCATCGCGTGTAGCGTCGCGCTCATTTTGGGACGCTATACGAGACGGGCTGGCGACAGAGCTCACCGCCGCTCGCTTGCGGGTGAAAGACCCGAGCCTTGTCTTCACCTTTGCAAGTGGGATGTGACTTAACCTCGAACCGCGCGCCGAACTGATTGTCGTTCAACGATAGACAACGCTGCTTGCCGTACAATGTTGCCAAACGTCCCTTGCTGAAGCATACACCAGGGAGCGTAGTAAGAGACCGCGCGCCGAGGTGATTGCCGGACAAAGCTGCTTGTCGTACAATGTTGCCAAGCGTATCTTGCTGAAGCATACGCCACTAAGCGCAGAAAGAAATAAAAAAAAATATTATAAAACATGCATGCGTTGTTTTCGACCGCTAAAGATCAGGAACAATTATATAAAATACCTAAACCAGTAACAAATCGAAACATTAGAAAACATATCTGAAGTCTCAAAGCGCTCATCAGAATGCGTCAGAAGCCGCATGGCCATTGCATCAACGATGGCTGCGCTCGCGTCAGCTCTGATTTCTACGACGTGCTGGAACTCAGGCTGCGATCTTTATAGAGTCAGCTTCAATCCTACAATATTTGATGCTACGTACGATTCTGTGTGGATACCGATTCTCCTGTGTTCCGAAACAGGAAGTGTATCGCTAACGCTGGCCGTCTGCGATACGCCAGACGCCGCCATCTTGTCATCGCGCACTCCCATGACGTGCCCCCGGCGCACCCCAGCATGGCGGAAACGTTACGCGGCGCCAGCATTGCTCCGAACGGCAGCGCACAGGAACCTTTCTTGCAAATCGCCCTCAAATATGGCCGCCTAGTGAATACACCGTATACTCCGTTTCACCTTAGGAGTGAGCGTGGCGTAAGCTATAGAGAGTATTCACTGGTGGCCATAGCTGTGTGCGCGAATGCTGAGCGCCTGCTGACGGCGAGCTTCTATACAGTTTCATTTCATTTCATTTATTGGTACCCTCAGGGCCCGAAGGCATTACAGAGGGGGTGGGATTATTACGTACAAGTTAATGGAACACTCAAATCACAATCAACTTCTAGTAATATTGATACAGCTTTTTTAAAATCAACAGGATTAACAGTTGTGGCGATGGATGTGGAAAGGTGATTCCAGTCTGCAGACGTACGAGGTATGAATGATCTGTAGTAGGTATTAGTGTGGCACTGTGGAATTTCGACTTTATGTATGTGATCATTCCGTGATGATATGTAGGATGGCTCCAATAGGAGTTCAGTCTTAAGTATAGGGTTGTGAAAAAATATTTTCTGAAATAAACTTAATCGATAAAACTTTCGGCGTAAAGAAAGAGCTGGCAAGGATAGGCATTTTTTCATAGAGGTTACGCATGATGTACGATGGTAATTAGAAAGAATGAAACGCACAGATCTATTCTGGACAGCCTCCAAGGCGCCGACGAGGCTCTCAGTGTTAGGATCCCAAACAGCAGACTCAAGTTTTGGCCGGACTAGTGTTTTATAGAAAAAGAGTTTCAAAGTCGAAGGAGTCTGGAAATAATTACGTTTTAGATAGCCAAGCATGCGGTTGGCATTGGAAATGACGTGGTTAACATGCGATTCCCATGAGAGGTTAGATGTGATGTGAACGCCCAGATATTTGTAAGTGTCAACCCGCTCTAAAGTCATATTATTAAGGATATAGGAAGGAGGATCGTTAACTCGCCTGGAAATTATCATGTGTTTACACTTGTCGACATTTAATGACATGTGCCAAGAGTCACACCAACTTGAGATGGAATCGAGATCATTTTGAAGAAGTAAGATGTCGGAACTGTTAACAATTTCGCGGTATACAACACAATCATCTGCAAATAAACAAATAGAAGATGTTACATTCAATGGTAAGTCATTAATGTAAATGAGAAAAAGAAGAGGGCCAAGCACAGATCCCTGAGGTACTCCGGACGTTACTGAAACTTTGGACGAGTCGGTATTATTACAACTTACAAACTGTGAACGATTAGTTAGAAATGCGCGAATCCACGAAAGTACATGCGGTTCAATGTTACGTTTGTGAAGCTTAAGAAGAAGAAGGTTATGAGAGACCCTGTCAAACGCCTTGGAGAAGTCAAGAAAAACACAGTCAATTCGTGAACCACGATCTAGAACGCGATGGAAATCATTTGTTAGTCTTACAAGTTGTGTCTCGCATGAAAAAAATTCCCTAAAACCGTGTTGGTTAACGTTGAAGAATGAATTAGATTCAAGAAAATTAACCAGATTAGAATAAATTATATGTTCCATCGTTTTACAACAAATACTTGTGATTGAAATGGGTCTAAAGTTAGAAGGGGAATGTTTGTCTCCAGTCTTGTGCAGTGGAATCACCCTTCCAGTTTTCCAGTCGTCTGGAAGCTGACCTAGTGAAAGAGATTGCTCAAATAGTTTAGACAAAATGATTGATGTATATTCTTTTGTATTCTTTAGAAACTTTGAGTTAATATTGTCAACACCAGATGACGATGATTGTTTAGTTGACTCTATAATCTTTAAAATGCCATACTCATCAATGACAATTGGATTCATGGGAAAAAAGTCATATGAAGGATATGATGGACAAAATGAATCAGTAACATTATTAAATACACTAGAAAACATGTCATTGAGAACAGTTGAACACAGTGAATTGGGAAACATTTCACCGGACTCATTTCTAAGTGAAAGGGAACGCTCAACACTGGGATTCATTACACTCAAAACTGTTTAGGATTATTAATTAGCATAGACGGTAGGCACTCATTAAAGAAGTAATATTTAGCCTCCCCGACTGCTTTTTTGTATTCATTCGCTGCGAGATTATAACGTTGCCAGTATTCCTCCGAGTCAATGCGCTTTGCGTTTTTGAACAAACGTTTCTTTTTATTTGAGAGCCTTCGGAGTTGAGGAGTGAACCATGGAGACTGTGTGTTTGTTATAATTGAGCGTAATGGAATGTGCTCATTAAATAAAGAAATGGCTTTGTTTTTATATAAGTCCCAATTGGTTTGAACGGAACGCTCGCAAAACTCTGGCAAAAAGTCCTCCAAAAAACAGCACAGACCTTTATTAATCGCTGCGTAGTTGGCCCTCTTGTAATCCCGAATTTGTTTGATCTGTTTTGTATTACGGCACACGGGAGTTATAAAAGAAAAATTAAGCAACGAGTGATCACTGAGACCAGGAAGGTATAAAATATCAGAAATTAAATCAGGTGTATCAGTCAGTATCAGGTCGAGCACGTTCGCCGAGGAGTCTGTTGTCCTTGTCGGAAATCTTACAATTTGCGAAAGATTAAAGTCAGAACATAGATTTAAGAACTGGTTACATTCAGTTGAGGGGTTTTTCGATGAAGAACTTAAATCAGACCAGATGATGCCGGGATAATTAAAGTCGCCCATAAGAAAAATGGGTAAGTTTGGAAAGCGAACACGGACAAGGTTAATTGCATCATGAAGTTGCTCAACAAAAGTATTTGATCCTGTTGGAGGACGATAGCAACAGCCTAAGACTAGCTTTTTGTGTCCAATGGAAAGACCTACCCATATTATTTCAAGATCAGATTTCATGTTTATCAAAAAAGATTTAAGTTCAGGCACAGCTGCTATCAAAACTCCGCCTCCAGAACGTTCCTTGCGGTCATATCCGGTAAACATCAAAACTTTTACTACAATGAAATATTTCAGAATCCTTAACTTGAGAGGAAAGCCAAGTTTCAGTGAGCACAACCAAACCAGCATCACATGAGTCAATCATTGAGCATAAGTCATCGCGTTTTTTAATCAGGCTTCGAATGTTAGAAAAAACAACTGGCACATTAACTGGTCCCCCGCCCCTCTCGGACCGCTAGGCGGAGCCAGACGGTTGAGAAAGGGGGGCTGAAATTAGTGGAAGCACGCTAACATTTCTTTCAGAGCGTTGGAACGAGGTTGACACACATATTCGGTCTTCTTGGGGGTTGTACGTATAGCAGTTGTTATTTTGATAAAGCTTGTTGAAACGCAGTTTGAAAGTACTTCCTTGGGATTTGCCAAATTCTATTAGTTTTCTCCTAGCCAGGCGAGTAGCAAAAGAAAAATCTTCACTGACAGTCACGCCTACCGTTTTTAGTTGCATTTTGCAAGATAAGATCCCTTGTTTTGAAAGAAGAAGACTGTACGATGATGGGGCGACATTTGTTCGCAGCAAATGCCCCTAGCCTATGTGAGCGCTCTATACCAAATGTTCCGCTTATGGAAGGCAAGGAGCATTTGGAGAGCAGGCTTGTTATCTTTTGTTCAGCGTCACTCCACGTTTCTGAAGCAAGATCAGGAATACCGTAAAAGATAACGTTGTTTCGACGAGACCGGTCCTCCATATCATCAAGACGCTCCCGCAGTGCGAAGTTTTCGCTCCGTAAGCTATCAGCTGCTTGACCGGCGACACCTTATTCTTTCTGTTTTGTTTCAAGAAGGATTGTTTTAGTCTCAACGATATGCAACCTTTTGTTAATGTCAGCCACCTCTTCTTGCATAAGTTTCTGGTTTTCCTTTATCTCATTTGCACTGGTAAGCAGCCTTGCCTGTCCCTGTTGAAACTAAAGCGAGCGAGCATTCAAGCTCTGTAAAAGATCATACATTTGGCTAAACTGCTTAGCCTGAACATCGCTCATGGGACCCGGATTGGCCTCAACGTCGCCACAACATACCAAAGACTGAACAGTGTTTCTGACACACTCAAAAAAATGCACATATTGGTGTGGGCAAGACACCAGCAGTAAAAACCGATTATCGGATCGGTAACAATGATCATTCCTTCTTCCACATACCTGGACAAAGAAGAAGACTCGTTTAAGCATGGTGAACGAGCTGCTGCTGTCCTGCCCACTGGCGTCGAAGCCTTGTCCGAAGGTTTTTATGCCGTCGATGTGCGCCGTAGTCATCCCGGTGGGCGTCACAGAGTAGCCCGTAAACACGTGACCGCGGTTGTCGTTGTCACACAGAACAGTCTCGGGTATCGGGGAAGATTGTGCGTCAGCACAATTCACGGCACCCGTCACGTCGCTTGGAATCACCACGATGCGATCTTGAAACTGTTCATCCGAGGCCGCAGAAATCACGTCAAGGTTCCCGAAAGGCGGCAGCAAAATCTGGACAAAGAAGAAGACTCGTTTAAGCATGGTGAACGAGCTGCTGCTGTCCTGCCCACTGGCGTCGAAGCCTTGTCCGAAGGTTTTTATGCCGTCGATGTGCGCCGTAGTCATCCCGGTGGGCGTCACAGAGTAGCCCGTAAACACGTGACCGCGGTTGTCGTTGTCACACAGAACAGTCTCGGGTATCGGGGAAGATTGTGCGTCAGCACAATTCACGGCACCCGTCACGTCGCTTGGAATCACCACGATGCGATCTTGAAACTGTTCATCCGAGGCCGCAGAAATCACGTCAAGGTTCCCGAAAGGCGGCAGCAAAATCTGGACAAAGAAGAAGACTCGTTTAAGCATGGTGAACGAGCTGCTGCTGTCCTGCCCACTGGCGTCGAAGCCTTGTCCGAAGGTTTTTATGCCGTCGATGTGCGCCGTAGTCATCCCGGTGGGCGTCACAGATTAGCCCGTAAACACGTGACCGCGGTTGTCGTTGTCACGCAGAACAGTCTCGGGTATCGGGGAAGATTGTGCGTCAGCACAATTCACGGTACCCGTCACGTCGCTTGGAATCACCACGATGCGATCTTGAAACTGTTCATCCGAGGCCGCAGAAATCACGTCAAGGTTCCCGAAAGGCAGCAGCAAAATCTGGACAAAGAAGAAGACTCGTTTAAGCATGGTGAACGAGCTGCTGCTGTCCTGCCCACTGGCGTCGAAGCCTTGTCCGAAGGTTTTTATGCCGTCGATGTGCGCCGTAGTCATCCCGGTGGGCGTCACAGATTAGCCCGTAAACACGTGACCGCGGTTGTCGTTGTCACGCAGAACAGTCTCGGGTATCGGGGAAGATTGTGCGTCAGCACAATTCACGGTACCCGTCACGTCGCTTGGAATCACCACGATGCGATCTTGAAACTGTTCATCCGAGGCCGCAGAAATCACGTCAAGGTTCCCGAAAGGCGGCAGCAAAATCTGGACAAAGAAGAAGACTCGTTTAAGCATGGTGAACGAGCTGCTGCTGTCCTGCCCACTGGCGTCGAAGCCTTGTCCGAAGGTTTTTATGCCGTCGATGTGCGCCGTAGTCATCCCGGTGGGCGTCACAGATTAGCCCGTAAACACGTGACCGCGGTTGTCGTTGTCACACAGAACAGTCTCGGGTATCGGAGAAGATTGTGCGTCAGCACAATTCACGGCACCCGTCACGTCGCTTGGAATCACCACGATGCGATCTTGAAACTGTTCATCCGAGGCCGCAGAAATCACGTCAAGGTTCCCGAAAGGCGGCAGCAAAATCTGGACAAAGAAGAAGACTCGTTTAAGCATGGTGAACGAGCTGCTGCTGTCCTGCCCACTGGCGTCGAAGCCTTGTCCGAAGGTTTTTATGCCGTCGATGTGCGCCGTAGTCATCCCGGTGGGCGTCACAGATTAGCCCGTAAACACGTGACCGCGGTTGTCGTTGTCACGCAGAACAGTCTCGGGTATCGGGGAAGATTGTGCGTCAGCACAATTCACGGTACCCGTCACGTCGCTTGGAATCACCACGATGCGATCTTGAAACTGTTCATCCGAGGCCGCAGAAATCACGTCAAGGTTCCCGAAAGGCAGCAGCAAAATCTGGACAAAGAAGAAGACTCGTTTAAGCATGGTGAACGAGCTGCTGCTGTCCTGCCCACTGGCGTCGAAGCCTTGTCCGAAGGTTTTTATGCCGTCGATGTGCGCCGTAGTCATCCCGGTGGGCGTCACAGATTAGCCCGTAAACACGTGACCGCGGTTGTCGTTGTCACGCAGAACAGTCTCGGGTATCGGGGAAGATTGTGCGTCAGCACAATTCACGGCACCCGTCACGTCGCTTGGAATCACCACGATGCGATCTTGAAACTGTTCATCCGAGGCCGCAGAAATCACGTCAAGGTTCCCGAAAGGCGGCAGCAAAATCTGGACAAAGAAGAAGACTCGTTTAAGCATGGTGAACGAGCTGCTGCTGTCCTGCCCACTGGCGTCGAAGCCTTGTCCGAAGGTTTTTATGCCGTCGATGTGCGCCGTAGTCATCCCGGTGGGCGTCACAGATTAGCCCGTAAACACGTGACCGCGGTTGTCGTTGTCACACAGAACAGTCTCGGGTATCGGAGAAGATTGTGCGTCAGCACAATTCACGGCACCCGTCACGTCGCTTGGAATCACCACGATGCGATCTTGAAACTGTTCATCCGAGGCCGCAGAAATCACGTCAAGGTTCCCGAAAGGCGGCAGCAAAATCTGGACAAAGAAGAAGACTCGTTTAAGCATGGTGAACGAGCTGCTGCTGTCCTGCCCACTGGCGTCGAAGCCTTGTCCGAAGGTTTTTATGCCGTCGATGTGCGCCGTAGTCATCCCGGTGGGCGTCACAGATTAGCCCGTAAACACGTGACCGCGGTTGTCGTTGTCACGCAGAACAGTCTCGGGTATCGGGGAAGATTGTGCGTCAGCACAATTCACGGTACCCGTCACGTCGCTTGGAATCACCACGATGCGATCTTGAAACTGTTCATCCGAGGCCGCAGAAATCACGTCAAGGTTCCCGAAAGGCAGCAGCAAAATCTGGACAAAGAAGAAGACTCGTTTAAGCATGGTGAACGAGCTGCTGCTGTCCTGCCCACTGGCGTCGAAGCCTTGTCCGAAGGTTTTTATGCCGTCGATGTGCGCCGTAGTCATCCCGGTGGGCGTCACAGATTAGCCCGTAAACACGTGACCGCGGTTGTCGTTGTCACGCAGAACAGTCTCGGGTATCGGGGAAGATTGTGCGTCAGCACAATTCACGGCACCCGTCACGTCGCTTGGAATCACCACGATGCGATCTTGAAACTGTTCATCCGAGGCCGCAGAAATCACGTCAAGGTTCCCGAAAGGCAGCAGCAAAATCTGGACAAAGAAGAAGACTCGTTTAAGCATGGTGAACGAGCTGCTGCTGTCCTGCCCACTGGCGTCGAAGCCTTGTCCGAAGGTTTTTATGCCGTCGATGTGCGCCGTAGTCATCCCGGTGGGCGTCACAGATTAGCCCGCCAACACGTGACCGCGGTTGTCGTTGTCACACAGAACAGTCTCGGGTATCGGAGAAGATTGTGCGTCAGCACAATTCACGGCACCCGTCACGTCGCTTGGAATCACCACGATGCGATCTTGAAACTGTTCATCCGAGGCCGCAGAAATCACGTCAAGGTTCCCGAAAGGCAGCAGCAAAATCTGGACAAAGAAGAAGACTCGTTTAAGCATGGTGAACGAGCTGCTGCTGTCCTGCCCACTGGCGTCGAAGCCTTGTCCGAAGGTTTTTATGCCGTCGATGTGCGCCGTAGTCATCCCGGTGGGCGTCACAGATTAGCCCGTAAACACGTGACCGCGGTTGTCGTTGTCACACAGAACAGTCTCGGGTATCGGAGAAGATTGTGCGTCAGCACAATTCACGGCACCCGTCACGTCGCTTGGAATCACCACGATGCGATCTTGAAACTGTTCATCCGAGGCCGCAGAAATCACGTCAAGGTTCCCGAAAGGCAGCAGCAAAATCTGGACAAAGAAGAAGACTCGTTTAAGCATGGTGAACGAGCTGCTGCTGTCCTGCCCACTGGCGTCGAAGCCTTGTCCGAAGGTTTTTATGCCGTCGATGTGCGCCGTAGTCATCCCGGTGGGCGTCACAGATTAGCCCGTAAACACGTGACCGCGGTTGTCGTTGTCACGCAGAACAGTCTCGGGTATCGGAGAAGATTGTGCGTCAGCACAATTCACGGCACCCGTCACGTCGCTTGGAATCACCACGATGCGATCTTGAAACTGTTCATCCGAGGCCGCAGAAATCACGTCAAGGTTCCCGAAAGGCGGCAGCAAAATCTGGACAAAGAAGAAGACTCGTTTAAGCATGGTGAACGAGCTGCTGCTGTCCTGCCCACTGGCGTCGAAGCCTTGTCCGAAGGTTTTTATGCCGTCGATGTGCGCCGTAGTCATCCCGGTGGGCGTCACAGATTAGCCCGTAAACACGTGACCGCGGTTGTCGTTGTCACGCAGAACAGTCTCGGGTATCGGAGAAGATTGTGCGTCAGCACAATTCACGGCACCCGTCACGTCGCTTGGAATCACCACGATGCGATCTTGAAACTGTTCATCCGAGGCCGCAGAAATCACGTCAAGGTTCCCGAAAGGCGACAGCAAAATCTGGACAAAGAAGAAGACTCGTTTAAGCATGGTGAACGAGCTGCTGCTGTCCTGCCCACTGGCGTCGAAGCCTTGTCCGAAGGTTTTTATGCCGTCGATGTGCGCCGTAGTCATCCCGGTGGGCGTCACAGATTAGCCCGTAAACACGTGACCGCGGTTGTCGTTGTCACGCAGAACAGTCTCGGGTATCGGAGAAGATTGTGCGTCAGCACAATTCACGGCACCCGTCACGTCGCTTGGAATCACCACGATGCGATCTTGAAACTGTTCATCCGAGGCCGCAGAAATCACGTCAAGGTTCCCGAAAGGCGACAGCAAAATCTGGACAAAGAAGAAGACTCGTTTAAGCATGGTGAACGAGCTGCTGCTGTCCTGCCCACTGGCGTCGAAGCCTTGTCCGAAGGTTTTTATGCCGTCGATGTGCGCCGTAGTCATCCCGGTGGGCGTCACAGATTAGCCCGTAAACACGTGACCGCGGTTGTCGTTGTCACGCAGAACAGTCTCGGGTATCGGAGAAGATTGTGCGTCAGCACAATTCACGGCACCCGTCACGTCGCTTGGAATCACCACGATGCGATCTTGAAACTGTTCATCCGAGGCCGCAGAAATCACGTCAAGGTTCCCGAAAGGCGACAGCAAAATCTGGACAAAGAAGAAGACTCGTTTAAGCATGGTGAACGAGCTGCTGCTGTCCTGCCCACTGGCGTCGAAGCCTTGTCCGAAGGTTTTTATGCCGTCGATGTGCGCCGTAGTCATCCCGGTGGGCGTCACAGATTAGCCCGTAAACACGTGACCGCGGTTGTCGTTGTCACGCAGAACAGTCTCGGGTATCGGAGAAGATTGTGCGTCAGCACAATTCACGGCACCCGTCACGTCGCTTGGAATCACCACGATGCGATCTTGAAACTGTTCATCCGAGGCCGCAGAAATCACGTCAAGGTTCCCGAAAGGCGACAGCAAAATCTGGACAAAGAAGAAGACTCGTTTAAGCATGGTGAACGAGCTGCTGCTGTCCTGCCCACTGGCGTCGAAGCCTTGTCCGAAGGTTTTTATGCCGTCGATGTGCGCCGTAGTCATCCCGGTGGGCGTCACAGATTAGCCCGTAAACACGTGACCGCGGTTGTCGTTGTCACGCAGAACAGTCTCGGGTATCGGAGAAGATTGTGCGTCAGCACAATTCACGGTACCCGTCACGTCGCTTGGAATCACCACGATGCGATCTTGAAACTGTTCATCCGAGGCCGCAGAAATCACGTCAAGGTTCCCGAAAGGCGACAGCAAAATCTGGACAAAGAAGAAGACTCGTTTAAGCATGGTGAACGAGCTGCTGCTGTCCTGCCCACTGGCGTCGAAGCCTTGTCCGAAGGTTTTTATGCCGTCGATGTGCGCCGTAGTCATCCCGGTGGGCGTCACAGAGTAGCCCGTAAACACGTGACCGCGGTTGTCGTTGTCACGCAGAACAGTCTCGGGTATCGGAGAAGATTGTGCGTCAGCACAATTCACGGTACCCGTCACGTCGCTTGGAATCACCACGATGCGATCTTGAAACTGTTCATCCGAGGCCGCAGAAATCACGTCAAGGTTCCCGAAAGGCGACAGCAAAATCTGGACAAAGAAGAAGACTCGTTTAAGCATGGTGAACGAGCTGCTGCTGTCCTGCCCACTGGCGTCGAAGCCTTGTCCGAAGGTTTTTATGCCGTCGATGTGCGCCGTAGTCATCCCGGTGGGCGTCACAGAGTAGCCCGTAAACACGTGACCGCGGTTGTCGTTGTCACGCAGAACAGTCTCGGGTATCGGAGAAGATTGTGCGTCAGCACAATTCACGGTACCCGTCACGTCGCTTGGAATCACCACGATGCGATCTTGAAACTGTTCATCCGAGGCCGCAGAAATCACGTCAAGGTTCCCGAAAGGCGACAGCAAAATCTGGACAAAGAAGAAGACTCGTTTAAGCATGGTGAACGAGCTGCTGCTGTCCTGCCCACTGGCGTCGAAGCCTTGTCCGAAGGTTTTTATGCCGTCGATGTGCGCCGTAGTCATCCCGGTGGGCGTCACAGAGTAGCCCGTAAACACGTGACCGCGGTTGTCGTTGTCACGCAGAACAGTCTCGGGTATCGGAGAAGATTGTGCGTCAGCACAATTCACGGCACCCGTCACGTCGCTTGGAATCACCACGATGCGATCTTGAAACTGTTCATCCGAGGCCGCAGAAATCACGTCAAGGTTCCCGAAAGGCGACAGCAAAATCTGGACAAAGAAGAAGACTCGTTTAAGCATGGTGAACGAGCTGCTGCTGTCCTGCCCACTGGCGTCGAAGCCTTGTCCGAAGGTTTTTATGCCGTCGATGTGCGCCGTAGTCATCCCGGTGGGCGTCACAGATTAGCCCGTAAACACGTGACCGCGGTTGTCGTTGTCACGCAGAACAGTCTCGGGTATCGGAGAAGATTGTGCGTCAGCACAATTCACGGTACCCGTCACGTCGCTTGGAATCACCACGATGCGATCTTGAAACTGTTCATCCGAGGCCGCAGAAATCACGTCAAGGTTCCCGAAAGGCGACAGCAAAATCTGGACAAAGAAGAAGACTCGTTTAAGCATGGTGAACGAGCTGCTGCTGTCCTGCCCACTGGCGTCGAAGCCTTGTCCGAAGGTTTTTATGCCGTCGATGTGCGCCGTAGTCATCCCGGTGGGCGTCACAGATTAGCCCGTAAACACGTGACCGCGGTTGTCGTTGTCACACAGAACAGTCTCGGGTATCGGAGAAGATTGTGCGTCAGCACAATTCACGGCACCCGTCACGTCGCTTGGAATCACCACGATGCGATCTTGAAACTGTTCATCCGAGGCCGCAGAAATCACGTCAAGGTTCCCGAAAGGCGACAGCAAAATCTGGACAAAGAAGAAGACTCGTTTAAGCATGGTGAACGAGCTGCTGCTGTCCTGCCCACTGGCGTCGAAGCCTTGTCCGAAGGTTTTTATGCCGTCGATGTGCGCCGTAGTCATCCCGGTGGGCGTCACAGATTAGCCCGTAAACACGTGACCGCGGTTGTCGTTGTCACGCAGAACAGTCTCGGGTATCGGGGAAGATTGTGCGTCAGCACAATTCACGGCACCCGTCACGTCGCTTGGAATCACCACGATGCGATCTTGAAACTGTTCATCCGAGGCCGCAGAAATCACGTCAAGGTTCCCGAAAGGCAGCAGCAAAATCTGGACAAAGAAGAAGACTCGTTTAAGCATGGTGAACGAGCTGCTGCTGTCCTGCCCACTGGCGTCGAAGCCTTGTCCGAAGGTTTTTATACCGTCGATGTGCGCCGTAGTCATCCCGGTGGGCGTCACAGAGTAGCCCGTAAACACGTGACCGCGGTTGTCGTTGTCACACAGAACAGTCTCGGGTATCGGGGAAGATTGTGCGTCAGCACAATTCACGGTACCCGTCACGTCGCTTGGAATCACCACGATGCGATCTTGAAACTGTTCATCCGAGGCCGCAGAAATCACGTCAAGGTTCCCGAAAGGCAGCAGCAAAATCTGGACAAAGAAGAAGACTCGTTTAAGCATGGTGAACGAGCTGCTGCTGTCCTGCCCACTGGCGTCGAAGCCTTGTCCGAAGGTTTTTATACCGTCGATGTGCGCCGTAGTCATCCCGGTGGGCGTCACAGAGTAGCCCGTAAACACGTGACCACGGTTGTCGTTGTCACGCAGAACAGTCTCGGGTATCGGGGAAGATTGTGCGTCAGCACAATTCACGGTACCCGTCACGTCGCTTGGAATCACCACGATGCGATCTTGAAACTGTTCATCCGAGGCCGCAGAAATCACGTCAAGGTTCCCGAAAGGCAGCAGCAAAATCTGGACAAAGAAGAAGACTCGTTTAAGCATGGTGAACGAGCTGCTGCTGTCCTGCCCACTGGCGTCGAAGCCTTGTCCGAAGGTTTTTATACCGTCGATGTGCGCCGTAGTCATCCCGGTGGGCGTCACAGAGTAGCCCGTAAACACGTGACCACGGTTGTCGTTGTCACGCAGAACAGTCTCGGGTATCGGAGAAGATTGTGCGTCAGCACAATTCACGGTACCCGTCACGTCGCTTGGAATCACCACGATGCGATCTTGAAACTGTTCATCCGAGGCCGCAGAAATCACGTCAAGGTTCCCGAAAGGCGACAGCAAAATCTGGACAAAGAAGAAGACTCGTTTAAGCATGGTGAACGAGCTGCTGCTGTCCTGCCCACTGGCGTCGAAGCCCTGTCCGAAGGTTTTTATGCCGTCGATGTGCGCCGTAGTCATCCCGGTGGGCGTCACAGATTAGCCCGTAAACACGTGACCGCGGTTGTCGTTGTCACGCAGAACAGTCTCGGGTATCGGAGAAGATTGTGCGTCAGCACAATTCACGGTACCCGTCACGTCGCTTGGAATCACCACGATGCGATCTTGAAACTGTTCATCCGAGGCCGCAGAAATCACGTCAAGGTTCCCGAAAGGCGACAGCAAAATCTGGACAAAGAAGAAGACTCGTTTAAGCATGGTGAACGAGCTGCTGCTGTCCTGCCCACTGGCGTCGAAGCCTTGTCCGAAGGTTTTTATGCCGTCGATGTGCGCCGTAGTCATCCCGGTGGGCGTCACAGAGTAGCCCGTAAACACGTGACCACGGTTGTCGTTGTCACGCAGAACAGTCTCGGGTATCGGGGAAGATTGTGCGTCAGCACAATTCACGGTACCCGTCACGTCGCTTGGAATCACCACGATGCGATCTTGAAACTGTTCATCCGAGGCCGCAGAAATCACGTCAAGGTTCCCGAAAGGCAGCAGCAAAATCTGGACAAAGAAGAAGACTCGTTTAAGCATGGTGAACGAGCTGCTGCTGTCCTGCCCACTGGCGTCGAAGCCTTGTCCGAAGGTTTTTATACCGTCGATGTGCGCCGTAGTCATCCCGGTGGGCGTCACAGAGTAGCCCGTAAACACGTGACCACGGTTGTCGTTGTCACGCAGAACAGTCTCGGGTATCGGGGAAGATTGTGCGTCAGCACAATTCACGGTACCCGTCACGTCGCTTGGAATCACCACGATGCGATCTTGAAACTGTTCATCCGAGGCCGCAGAAATCACGTCAAGGTTCCCGAAAGGCGACAGCAAAATCTGGACAAAGAAGAAGACTCGTTTAAGCATGGTGAACGAGCTGCTGCTGTCCTGCCCACTGGCGTCGAAGCCTTGTCCGAAGATTTTTATGCCGTCGATGTGCGCCGTAGTCATCCCGGTGGGCGTCACAGATTAGCCCGTAAACACGTGACCGCGGTTGTCGTTGTCACGCAGAACAGTCTCGGGTATCGGAGAAGATTGTGCGTCAGCACAATTCACGGTACCCGTCACGTCGCTTGGAATCACCACGATGCGATCTTGAAACTGTTCATCCGAGGCCGCAGAAATCACGTCAAGGTTCCCGAAAGGCGACAGCAAAATCTGGACAAAGAAGAAGACTCGTTTAAGCATGGTGAACGAGCTGCTGCTGTCCTGCCCACTGGCGTCGAAGCCTTGTCCGAAGGTTTTTATGCCGTCGATGTGCGCCGTAGTCATCCCGGTGGGCGTCACAGATTAGCCCGTAAACACGTGACCACGGTTGTCGTTGTCACGCAGAACAGTCTCGGGTATCGGGGAAGATTGTGCGTCAGCACAATTCACGGTACCCGTCACGTCGCTTGGAATCACCACGATGCGATCTTGAAACTGTTCATCCGAGGCCGCAGAAATCACGTCAAGGTTCCCGAAAGGCGACAGCAAAATCTGGACAAAGAAGAAGACTCGTTTAAGCATGGTGAACGAGCTGCTGCTGTCCTGCCCACTGGCGTCGAAGCCTTGTCCGAAGGTTTTTATGCCGTCGATGTGCGCCGTAGTCATCCCGGTGGGCGTCACAGATTAGCCCGTAAACACGTGACCGCGGTTGTCGTTGTCACGCAGAACAGTCTCGGGTATCGGAGAAGATTGTGCGTCAGCACAATTCACGGTACCCGTCACGTCGCTTGGAATCACCACGATGCGATCTTGAAACTGTTCATCCGAGGCCGCAGAAATCACGTCAAGGTTCCCGAAAGGCGACAGCAAAATCTGGACAAAGAAGAAGACTCGTTTAAGCATGGTGAACGAGCTGCTGCTGTCCTGCCCACTGGCGTCGAAGCCTTGTCCGAAGGTTTTTATGCCGTCGATGTGCGCCGTAGTCATCCCGGTGGGCGTCACAGATTAGCCCGTAAACACGTGACCGCGGTTGTCGTTGTCACGCAGAACAGTCTCGGGTATCGGAGAAGATTGTGCGTCAGCACAATTCACGGTACCCGTCACGTCGCTTGGAATCACCACGATGCGATCTTGAAACTGTTCATCCGAGGCCGCAGAAATCACGTCAAGGTTCCCGAAAGGCGACAGCAAAATCTGGACAAAGAAGAAGACTCGTTTAAGCATGGTGAACGAGCTGCTGCTGTCCTGCCCACTGGCGTCGAAGCCTTGTCCGAAGATTTTTATGCCGTCGATGTGCGCCGTAGTCATCCCGGTGGGCGTCACAGATTAGCCCGTAAACACGTGACCGCGGTTGTCGTTGTCACGCAGAACAGTCTCGGGTATCGGAGAAGATTGTGCGTCAGCACAATTCACGGTACCCGTCACGTCGCTTGGAATCACCACGATGCGATCTTGAAACTGTTCATCCGAGGCCGCAGAAATCACGTCAAGGTTCCCGAAAGGCGACAGCAAAATCTGGACAAAGAAGAAGACTCGTTTAAGCATGGTGAACGAGCTGCTGCTGTCCTGCCCACTGGCGTCGAAGCCTTGTCCGAAGGTTTTTATGCCGTCGATGTGCGCCGTAGTCATCCCGGTGGGCGTCACAGATTAGCCCGTAAACACGTGACCGCGGTTGTCGTTGTCACGCAGAACAGTCTCGGGTATCGGGGAAGATTGTGCGTCAGCACAATTCACGGTACCCGTCACGTCGCTTGGAATCACCACGATGCGATCTTGAAACTGTTCATCCGAGGCCGCAGAAATCACGTCAAGGTTCCCGAAAGGCGACAGCAAAATCTGGACAAAGAAGAAGACTCGTTTAAGCATGGTGAACGAGCTGCTGCTGTCCTGCCCACTGGCGTCGAAGCCTTGTCCGAAGGTTTTTATGCCGTCGATGTGCGCCGTAGTCATCCCGGTGGGCGTCACAGATTAGCCCGTAAACACGTGACCGCGGTTGTCGTTGTCACGCAGAACAGTCTCGGGTATCGGAGAAGATTGTGCGTCAGCACAATTCACGGTACCCGTCACGTCGCTTGGAATCACCACGATGCGATCTTGAAACTGTTCATCCGAGGCCGCAGAAATCACGTCAAGGTTCCCGAAAGGCGACAGCAAAATCTGGACAAAGAAGAAGACTCGTTTAAGCATGGTGAACGAGCTGCTGCTGTCCTGCCCACTGGCGTCGAAGCCTTGTCCGAAGGTTTTTATGCCGTCGATGTGCGCCGTAGTCATCCCGGTGGGCGTCACAGATTAGCCCGTAAACACGTGACCGCGGTTGTCGTTGTCACGCAGAACAGTCTCGGGTATCGGAGAAGATTGTGCGTCAGCACAATTCACGGTACCCGTCACGTCGCTTGGAATCACCACGATGCGATCTTGAAACTGTTCATCCGAGGCCGCAGAAATCACGTCAAGGTTCCCGAAAGGCGACAGCAAAATCTGGACAAAGAACAAGACTCGTTTAAGCATGGTGAACGAGCTGCTGCTGTCCTGCCCACTGGCGTCGAAGCCTTGTCCGAAGGTTTTTATGCCGTCGATGTGCGCCGTAGTCATCCCGGTGGGCGTCACAGATTAGCCCGTAAACACGTGACCGCGGTTGTCGTTGTCACGCAGAACAGTCTCGGGTATCGGAGAAGATTGTGCGTCAGCACAATTCACGGTACCCGTCACGTCGCTTGGAATCACCACGATGCGATCTTGAAACTGTTCATCCGAGGCCGCAGAAATCACGTCAAGGTTCCCGAAAGGCGACAGCAAAATCTGGACAAAGAACAAGACTCGTTTAAGCATGGTGAACGAGCTGCTGCTGTCCTGCCCACTGGCGTCGAAGCCTTGTCCGAAGGTTTTTATACCGTCGATGTGCGCCGTAGTCATCCCGGTGGGCGTCACAGAGTAGCCCGTAAACACGTGACCACGGTTGTCGTTGTCACGCAGAACAGTCTCGGGTATCGGAGAAGATTGTGCGTCAGCACAATTCACGGTACCCGTCACGTCGCTTGGAATCACCACGATGCGATCTTGAAACTGTTCATCCGAGGCCGCAGAAATCACGTCAAGGTTCCCGAAAGGCAGCAGCAAAATCTGGACAAAGAAGAAGACTCGTTTAAGCATGGTGAACGAGCTGCTGCTGTCCTGCCCACTGGCGTCGAAGCCTTGTCCGAAGGTTTTTATACCGTCGATGTGCGCCGTAGTCATCCCGGTGGGCGTCACAGAGTAGCCCGTAAACACGTGACCACGGTTGTCGTTGTCACGCAGAACAGTCTCGGGTATCGGGGAAGATTGTGCGTCAGCACAATTCACGGTACCCGTCACGTCGCTTGGAATCACCACGATGCGATCTTGAAACTGTTCATCCGAGGCCGCAGAAATCACGTCAAGGTTCCCGAAAGGCAGCAGCAAAATCTGGACAAAGAAGAAGACTCGTTTAAGCATGGTGAACGAGCTGCTGCTGTCCTGCCCACTGGCGTCGAAGCCTTGTCCGAAGGTTTTTATACCGTCGATGTGCGCCGTAGTCATCCCGGTGGGCGTCACAGAGTAGCCCGTAAACACGTGACCACGGTTGTCGTTGTCACGCAGAACAGTCTCGGGTATCGGAGAAGATTGTGCGTCAGCACAATTCACGGTACCCGTCACGTCGCTTGGAATCACCACGATGCGATCTTGAAACTGTTCATCCGAGGCCGCAGAAATCACGTCAAGGTTCCCGAAAGGCGACAGCAAAATCTGGACAAAGAAGAAGACTCGTTTAAGCATGGTGAACGAGCTGCTGCTGTCCTGCCCACTGGCGTCGAAGCCTTGTCCGAAGGTTTTTATGCCGTCGATGTGCGCCGTAGTCATCCCGGTGGGCGTCACAGATTAGCCCGTAAACACGTGACCGCGGTTGTCGTTGTCACGCAGAACAGTCTCGGGTATCGGAGAAGATTGTGCGTCAGCACAATTCACGGTACCCGTCACGTCGCTTGGAATCACCACGATGCGATCTTGAAACTGTTCATCCGAGGCCGCAGAAATCACGTCAAGGTTCCCGAAAGGCGACAGCAAAATCTGGACAAAGAAGAAGACTCGTTTAAGCATGGTGAACGAGCTGCTGCTGTCCTGCCCACTGGCGTCGAAGCCTTGTCCGAAGGTTTTTATGCCGTCGATGTGCGCCGTAGTCATCCCGGTGGGCGTCACAGAGTAGCCCGTAAACACGTGACCACGGTTGTCGTTGTCACGCAGAACAGTCTCGGGTATCGGGGAAGATTGTGCGTCAGCACAATTCACGGTACCCGTCACGTCGCTTGGAATCACCACGATGCGATCTTGAAACTGTTCATCCGAGGCCGCAGAAATCACGTCAAGGTTCCCGAAAGGCAGCAGCAAAATCTGGACAAAGAAGAAGACTCGTTTAAGCATGGTGAACGAGCTGCTGCTGTCCTGCCCACTGGCGTCGAAGCCTTGTCCGAAGGTTTTTATACCGTCGATGTGCGCCGTAGTCATCCCGGTGGGCGTCACAGAGTAGCCCGTAAACACGTGACCACGGTTGTCGTTGTCACGCAGAACAGTCTCGGGTATCGGGGAAGATTGTGCGTCAGCACAATTCACGGTACCCGTCACGTCGCTTGGAATCACCACGATGCGATCTTGAAACTGTTCATCCGAGGCCGCAGAAATCACGTCAAGGTTCCCGAAAGGCAGCAGCAAAATCTGGACAAAGAAGAAGACTCGTTTAAGCATGGTGAACGAGCTGCTGCTGTCCTGCCCACTGGCGTCGAAGCCTTGTCCGAAGGTTTTTATACCGTCGATGTGCGCCGTAGTCATCCCGGTGGGCGTCACAGAGTAGCCCGTAAACACGTGACCACGGTTGTCGTTGTCACGCAGAACAGTCTCGGGTATCGGAGAAGATTGTGCGTCAGCACAATTCACGGTACCCGTCACGTCGCTTGGAATCACCACGATGCGATCTTGAAACTGTTCATCCGAGGCCGCAGAAATCACGTCAAGGTTCCCGAAAGGCGACAGCAAAATCTGGACAAAGAAGAAGACTCGTTTAAGCATGGTGAACGAGCTGCTGCTGTCCTGCCCACTGGCGTCGAAGCCTTGTCCGAAGGTTTTTATGCCGTCGATGTGCGCCGTAGTCATCCCGGTGGGCGTCACAGATTAGCCCGTAAACACGTGACCGCGGTTGTCGTTGTCACGCAGAACAGTCTCGGGTATCGGAGAAGATTGTGCGTCAGCACAATTCACGGCACCCGTCACGTCGCTTGGAATCACCACGATGCGATCTTGAAACTGTTCATCCGAGGCCGCAGAAATCACGTCAAGGTTCCCGAAAGGCGACAGCAAAATCTGGACAAAGAAGAAGACTCGTTTAAGCATGGTGAACGAGCTGCTGCTGTCCTGCCCACTGGCGTCGAAGCCTTGTCCGAAGGTTTTTATGCCGTCGATGTGCGCCGTAGTCATCCCGGTGGGCGTCACAGATTAGCCCGTAAACACGTGACCGCGGTTGTCGTTGTCACGCAGAACAGTCTCGGGTATCGGAGAAGATTGTGCGTCAGCACAATTCACGGCACCCGTCACGTCGCTTGGAATCACCACGATGCGATCTTGAAACTGTTCATCCGAGGCCGCAGAAATCACGTCAAGGTTCCCGAAAGGCGACAGCAAAATCTGGACAAAGAAGAAGACTCGTTTAAGCATGGTGAACGAGCTGCTGCTGTCCTGCCCACTGGCGTCGAAGCCTTGTCCGAAGGTTTTTATGCCGTCGATGTGCGCCGTAGTCATCCCGGTGGGCGTCACAGATTAGCCCGTAAACACGTGACCGCGGTTGTCGTTGTCACGCAGAACAGTCTCGGGTATCGGAGAAGATTGTGCGTCAGCACAATTCACGGTACCCGTCACGTCGCTTGGAATCACCACGATGCGATCTTGAAACTGTTCATCCGAGGCCGCAGAAATCACGTCAAGGTTCCCGAAAGGCGACAGCAAAATCTGGACAAAGAAGAAGACTCGTTTAAGCATGGTGAACGAGCTGCTGCTGTCCTGCCCACTGGCGTCGAAGCCTTGTCCGAAGGTTTTTATGCCGTCGATGTGCGCCGTAGTCATCCCGGTGGGCGTCACAGATTAGCCCGTAAACACGTGACCGCGGTTGTCGTTGTCACACAGAACAGTCTCGGGTATCGGAGAAGATTGTGCGTCAGCACAATTCACGGCACCCGTCACGTCGCTTGGAATCACCACGATGCGATCTTGAAACTGTTCATCCGAGGCCGCAGAAATCACGTCAAGGTTCCCGAAAGGCGACAGCAAAATCTGGACAAAGAAGAAGACTCGTTTAAGCATGGTGAACGAGCTGCTGCTGTCCTGCCCACTGGCGTCGAAGCCTTGTCCGAAGGTTTTTATGCCGTCGATGTGCGCCGTAGTCATCCCGGTGGGCGTCACAGATTAGCCCGTAAACACGTGACCGCGGTTGTCGTTGTCACGCAGAACAGTCTCGGGTATCGGGGAAGATTGTGCGTCAGCACAATTCACGGCACCCGTCACGTCGCTTGGAATCACCACGATGCGATCTTGAAACTGTTCATCCGAGGCCGCAGAAATCACGTCAAGGTTCCCGAAAGGCAGCAGCAAAATCTGGACAAAGAAGAAGACTCGTTTAAGCATGGTGAACGAGCTGCTGCTGTCCTGCCCACTGGCGTCGAAGCCTTGTCCGAAGGTTTTTATACCGTCGATGTGCGCCGTAGTCATCCCGGTGGGCGTCACAGAGTAGCCCGTAAACACGTGACCGCGGTTGTCGTTGTCACACAGAACAGTCTCGGGTATCGGGGAAGATTGTGCGTCAGCACAATTCACGGTACCCGTCACGTCGCTTGGAATCACCACGATGCGATCTTGAAACTGTTCATCCGAGGCCGCAGAAATCACGTCAAGGTTCCCGAAAGGCAGCAGCAAAATCTGGACAAAGAAGAAGACTCGTTTAAGCATGGTGAACGAGCTGCTGCTGTCCTGCCCACTGGCGTCGAAGCCTTGTCCGAAGGTTTTTATACCGTCGATGTGCGCCGTAGTCATCCCGGTGGGCGTCACAGAGTAGCCCGTAAACACGTGACCACGGTTGTCGTTGTCACGCAGAACAGTCTCGGGTATCGGGGAAGATTGTGCGTCAGCACAATTCACGGTACCCGTCACGTCGCTTGGAATCACCACGATGCGATCTTGAAACTGTTCATCCGAGGCCGCAGAAATCACGTCAAGGTTCCCGAAAGGCAGCAGCAAAATCTGGACAAAGAAGAAGACTCGTTTAAGCATGGTGAACGAGCTGCTGCTGTCCTGCCCACTGGCGTCGAAGCCTTGTCCGAAGGTTTTTATACCGTCGATGTGCGCCGTAGTCATCCCGGTGGGCGTCACAGAGTAGCCCGTAAACACGTGACCACGGTTGTCGTTGTCACGCAGAACAGTCTCGGGTATCGGGGAAGATTGTGCGTCAGCACAATTCACGGCACCCGTCACGTCGCTTGGAATCACCACGATGCGATCTTGAAACTGTTCATCCGAGGCCGCAGAAATCACGTCAAGGTTCCCGAAAGGCAGCAGCAAAATCTGGACAAAGAAGAAGACTCGTTTAAGCATGGTGAACGAGCTGCTGCTGTCCTGCCCACTGGCGTCGAAGCCTTGTCCGAAGGTTTTTATACCGTCGATGTGCGCCGTAGTCATCCCGGTGGGCGTCACAGAGTAGCCCGTAAACACGTGACCACGGTTGTCGTTGTCACACAGAACAGTCTCGGGTATCGGGGAAGATTGTGCGTCAGCACAATTCACGGCACCCGTCACGTCGCTTGGAATCACCACGATGCGATCTTGAAACTGTTCATCCGAGGCCGCAGAAATCACGTCAAGGTTCCCGAAAGGCAGCAGCAAAATCTGGACAAAGAAGAAGACTCGTTTAAGCATGGTGAACGAGCTGCTGCTGTCCTGCCCACTGGCGTCGAAGCCTTGTCCGAAGGTTTTTATACCGTCGATGTGCGCCGTAGTCATCCCGGTGGGCGTCACAGATTAGCCCGTAAACACGTGACCGCGGTTGTCGTTGTCACGCAGAACAGTCTCGGGTATCGGGGAAGATTGTGCGTCAGCACAATTCACGGCACCCGTCACGTCGCTTGGAATCACCACGATGCGATCTTGAAACTGTTCATCCGAGGCCGCAGAAATCACGTCAAGGTTCCCGAAAGGCGGCAGCAAAATCTGGACAAAGAAGAAGACTCGTTTAAGCATGGTGAACGAGCTGCTGCTGTCCTGCCCACTGGCGTCGAAGCCTTGTCCGAAGGTTTTTATACCGTCGATGTGCGCCGTAGTCATCCCGGTGGGCGTCACAGAGTAGCCCGTAAACACGTGACCGCGGTTGTCGTTGTCACACAGAACAGTCTCGGGTATCGGGGAAGATTGTGCGTCAGCACAATTCACGGCACCCGTCACGTCGCTTGGAATCACCACGATGCGATCTTGAAACTGTTCATCCGAGGCCGCAGAAATCACGTCAAGGTTCCCGAAAGGCGGCAGCAAAATCTGGACAAAGAAGAAGACTCGTTTAAGCATGGTGAACGAGCTGCTGCTGTCCTGCCCACTGGCGTCGAAGCCTTGTCCGAAGGTTTTTATACCGTCGATGTGCGCCGTAGTCATCCCGGTGGGCGTCACAGAGTAGCCCGTAAACACGTGACCGCGGTTGTCGTTGTCACACAGAACAGTCTCGGGTATCGGGGAAGATTGTGCGTCAGCACAATTCACGGCACCCGTCACGTCGCTTGGAATCACCACGATGCGATCTTGAAACTGTTCATCCGAGGCCGCAGAAATCACGTCAAGGTTCCCGAAAGGCAGCAGCAAAATCTGGACAAAGAAGAAGACTCGTTTAAGCATGGTGAACGAGCTGCTGCTGTCCTGCCCACTGGCGTCGAAGCCTTGTCCGAAGGTTTTTATACCGTCGATGTGCGCCGTAGTCATCCCGGTGGGCGTCACAGAGTAGCCCGTAAACACGTGACCGCGGTTGTCGTTGTCACACAGAACAGTCTCGGGTATCGGGGAAGATTGTGCGTCAGCACAATTCACGGCACCCGTCACGTCGCTTGGAATCACCACGATGCGATCTTGAAACTGTTCATCCGAGGCCGCAGAAATCACGTCAAGGTTCCCGAAAGGCAGCAGCAAAATCTGGACAAAGAAGAAGACTCGTTTAAGCATGGTGAACGAGCTGCTGCTGTCCTGCCCACTGGCGTCGAAGCCTTGTCCGAAGGTTTTTATACCGTCGATGTGCGCCGTAGTCATCCCGGTGGGCGTCACAGAGTAGCCCGTAAACACGTGACCGCGGTTGTCGTTGTCACACAGAACAGTCTCGGGTATCGGGGAAGATTGTGCGTCAGCACAATTCACGGCACCCGTCACGTCGCTTGGAATCACCACGATGCGATCTTGAAACTGTTCATCCGAGGCCGCAGAAATCACGTCAAGGTTCCCGAAAGGCGGCAGCAAAATCTGGACAAAGAAGAAGACTCGTTTAAGCATGGTGAACGAGCTGCTGCTGTCCTGCCCACTGGCGTCGAAGCCTTGTCCGAAGGTTTTTATACCGTCGATGTGCGCCGTAGTCATCCCGGTGGGCGTCACAGAGTAGCCCGTAAACACGTGACCGCGGTTGTCGTTGTCACACAGAACAGTCTCGGGTATCGGGGAAGATTGTGCGTCAGCACAATTCACGGCACCCGTCACGTCGCTTGGAATCACCACGATGCGATCTTGAAACTGTTCATCCGAGGCCGCAGAAATCACGTCAAGGTTCCCGAAAGGCGGCAGCAAAATCTGGACAAAGAAGAAGACTCGTTTAAGCATGGTGAACGAGCTGCTGCTGTCCTGCCCACTGGCGTCGAAGCCTTGTCCGAAGGTTTTTATACCGTCGATGTGCGCCGTAGTCATCCCGGTGGGCGTCACAGAGTAGCCCGTAAACACGTGACCGCGGTTGTCGTTGTCACACAGAACAGTCTCGGGTATCGGGGAAGATTGTGCGTCAGCACAATTCACGGCACCCGTCACGTCGCTTGGAATCACCACGATGCGATCTTGAAACTGTTCATCCGAGGCCGCAGAAATCACGTCAAGGTTCCCGAAAGGCAGCAGCAAAATCTGGACAAAGAAGAAGACTCGTTTAAGCATGGTGAACGAGCTGCTGCTGTCCTGCCCACTGGCGTCGAAGCCTTGTCCGAAGGTTTTTATACCGTCGATGTGCGCCGTAGTCATCCCGGTGGGCGTCACAGAGTAGCCCGTAAACACGTGACCGCGGTTGTCGTTGTCACACAGAACAGTCTCGGGTATCGGGGAAGATTGTGCGTCAGCACAATTCACGGCACCCGTCACGTCGCTTGGAATCACCACGATGCGATCTTGAAACTGTTCATCCGAGGCCGCAGAAATCACGTCAAGGTTCCCGAAAGGCAGCAGCAAAATCTGGACAAAGAAGAAGACTCGTTTAAGCATGGTGAACGAGCTGCTGCTGTCCTGCCCACTGGCGTCGAAGCCTTGTCCGAAGGTTTTTATACCGTCGATGTGCGCCGTAGTCATCCCGGTGGGCGTCACAGAGTAGCCCGTAAACACGTGACCGCGGTTGTCGTTGTCACACAGAACAGTCTCGGGTATCGGGGAAGATTGTGCGTCAGCACAATTCACGGCACCCGTCACGTCGCTTGGAATCACCACGATGCGATCTTGAAACTGTTCATCCGAGGCCGCAGAAATCACGTCAAGGTTCCCGAAAGGCGGCAGCAAAATCTGGACAAAGAAGAAGACTCGTTTAAGCATGGTGAACGAGCTGCTGCTGTCCTGCCCACTGGCGTCGAAGCCTTGTCCGAAGGTTTTTATACCGTCGATGTGCGCCGTAGTCATCCCGGTGGGCGTCACAGAGTAGCCCGTAAACACGTGACCGCGGTTGTCGTTGTCACACAGAACAGTCTCGGGTATCGGGGAAGATTGTGCGTCAGCACAATTCACGGCACCCGTCACGTCGCTTGGAATCACCACGATGCGATCTTGAAACTGTTCATCCGAGGCCGCAGAAATCACGTCAAGGTTCCCGAAAGGCGGCAGCAAAATCTGGACAAAGAAGAAGACTCGTTTAAGCATGGTGAACGAGCTGCTGCTGTCCTGCCCACTGGCGTCGAAGCCTTGTCCGAAGGTTTTTATACCGTCGATGTGCGCCGTAGTCATCCCGGTGGGCGTCACAGAGTAGCCCGTAAACACGTGACCGCGGTTGTCGTTGTCACACAGAACAGTCTCGGGTATCGGGGAAGATTGTGCGTCAGCACAATTCACGGCACCCGTCACGTCGCTTGCAATCACTACGATGCGATCTTGAAACTGTTCATCCGAGGCCGCAGAAATCACGTCAAGGTTCCCGAAAGGCAGCAGCAAAATCTGGACAAAGAAGAAGACTCGTTTAAGCATGGTGAACGAGCTGCTGCTGTCCTGCCCACTGGCGTCGAAGCCTTGTCCGAAGGTTTTTATACCGTCGATGTGCGCCGTAGTCATCCCGGTGGGCGTCACAGATTAGCCCGTAAACACGTGACCGCGGTTGTCGTTGTCACGCAGAACAGTCTCGGGTATCGGGGAAGATTGTGCGTCAGCACAATTCACGGCACCCGTCACGTCGCTTGGAATCACCACGATGCGATCTTGAAACTGTTCATCCGAGGCCGCAGAAATCACGTCAAGGTTCCCGAAAGGCGGCAGCAAAATCTGGACAAAGAAGAAGACTCGTTTAAGCATGGTGAACGAGCTGCTGCTGTCCTGCCCACTGGCGTCGAAGCCTTGTCCGAAGGTTTTTATACCGTCGATGTGCGCCGTAGTCATCCCGGTGGGCGTCACAGAGTAGCCCGTAAACACGTGACCGCGGTTGTCGTTGTCACACAGAACAGTCTCGGGTATCGGGGAAGATTGTGCGTCAGCACAATTCACGGCACCCGTCACGTCGCTTGGAATCACCACGATGCGATCTTGAAACTGTTCATCCGAGGCCGCAGAAATCACGTCAAGGTTCCCGAAAGGCAGCAGCAAAATCTGGACAAAGAAGAAGACTCGTTTAAGCATGGTGAACGAGCTGCTGCTGTCCTGCCCACTGGCGTCGAAGCCTTGTCCGAAGGTTTTTATACCGTCGATGTGCGCCGTAGTCATCCCGGTGGGCGTCACAGAGTAGCCCGTAAACACGTGACCGCGGTTGCCGTTGTCACACAGAACAGTCTCGGGTATCGGGGAAGATTGTGCGTCAGCACAATTCACGGTACCCGTCACGTCGCTTGGAATCACCACGATGCGATCTTGAAACTGTTCATCCGAGGCCGCAGAAATCACGTCAAGGTTCCCGAAAGGCAGCAGCAAAATCTGGACAAAGAAGAAGACTCGTTTAAGCATGGTGAACGAGCTGCTGCTGTCCTGCCCACTGGCGTCGAAGCCTTGTCCGAAGGTTTTTATACCGTCGATGTGCGCCGTAGTCATCCCGGTGGGCGTCACAGAGTAGCCCGTAAACACGTGACCGCGGTTGTCGTTGTCACACAGAACAGTCTCGGGTATCGGGGAAGATTGTGCGTGAGCACAATTCACGGCACCCGTCACGTCGCTTGGAATCACCACGATGCGATCTTGAAACTGTTCATCCGAGGCCGCAGAAATCACGTCAAGGTTCCCGAAAGGCAGCAGCAAAATCTGGACAAAGAAGAAGACTCGTTTAAGCATGGTGAACGAGCTGCTGCTGTCCTGCCCACTGGCGTCGAAGCCTTGTCCGAAGGTTTTTATACCGTCGATGTGCGCCGTAGTCATCCCGGTGGGCGTCACAGAGTAGCCCGTAAACACGTGACCGCGGTTGTCGTTGTCACACAGAACAGTCTCGGGTATCGGGGAAGATTGTGCGTCAGCACAATTCACGGCACCCGTCACGTCGCTTGGAATCACCACGATGCGATCTTGAAACTGTTCATCCGAGGCCGCAGAAATCACGTCAAGGTTCCCGAAAGGCGGCAGCAAAATCTGGACAAAGAAGAAGACTCGTTTAAGCATGGTGAACGAGCTGCTGCTGTCCTGCCCACTGGCGTCGAAGCCTTGTCCGAAGGTTTTTATACCGTCGATGTGCGCCGTAGTCATCCCGGTGGGCGTCACAGAGTAGCCCGTAAACACGTGACCGCGGTTGTCGTTGTCACACAGAACAGTCTCGGGTATCGGGGAAGATTGTGCGTCAGCACAATTCACGGCACCCGTCACGTCGCTTGGAATCACCACGATGCGATCTTGAAACTGTTCATCCGAGGCCGCAGAAATCACGTCAAGGTTCCCGAAAGGCGGCAGCAAAATCTGGACAAAGAAGAAGACTCGTTTAAGCATGGTGAACGAGCTGCTGCTGTCCTGCCCACTGGCGTCGAAGCCTTGTCCGAAGGTTTTTATACCGTCGATGTGCGCCGTAGTCATCCCGGTGGGCGTCACAGAGTAGCCCGTAAACACGTGACCGCGGTTGTCGTTGTCACACAGAACAGTCTCGGGTATCGGGGAAGACTGTGCGTCAGCACAATTCACGGCACCCGTCACGTCGCTTGGAATCACCACGATGCGATCTTGAAACTGTTCATCCGAGGCCGCAGAAATCACGTCAAGGTTCCCGAAAGGCGGCAGCAAAATCTGGACAAAGAAGAAGACTCGTTTAAGCATGGTGAACGAGCTGCTGCTGTCCTGCCCACTGGCGTCGAAGCCTTGTCCGAAGGTTTTTATACCGTCGATGTGCGCCGTAGTCATCCCGGTGGGCGTCACAGAGTAGCCCGTAAACACGTGACCGCGGTTGTCGTTGTCACACAGAACAGTCTCGGGTATCGGGGAAGATTGTGCGTCAGCACAATTCACGGTACCCGTCACGTCGCTTGGAATCACCACGATGCGATCTTGAAACTGTTCATCCGAGGCCGCAGAAATCACGTCAAGGTTCCCGAAAGGCAGCAGCAAAATCTGGACAAAGAAGAAGACTCGTTTAAGCATGGTGAACGAGCTGCTGCTGTCCTGCCCACTGGCGTCGAAGCCTTGTCCGAAGGTTTTTATACCGTCGATGTGCGCCGTAGTCATCCCGGTGGGCGTCACAGAGTAGCCCGTAAACACGTGACCGCGGTTGTCGTTGTCACACAGAACAGTCTCGGGTATCGGGGAAGATTGTGCGTCAGCACAATTCACGGCACCCGTCACGTCGCTTGGAATCACCACGATGCGATCTTGAAACTGTTCATCCGAGGCCGCAGAAATCACGTCAAGGTTCCCGAAAGGCGGCAGCAAAATCTGGACAAAGAAGAAGACTCGTTTAAGCATGGTGAACGAGCTGCTGCTGTCCTGCCCACTGGCGTCGAAGCCTTGTCCGAAGGTTTTTATGCCGTCGATGTGCGCCGTAGTCATCCCGGTGGGCGTCACAGATTAGCCCGTAAACACGTGACCGCGGTTGTCGTTGTCACACAGAACAGTCTCGGGTATCGGGGAAGATTGTGCGTCAGCACAATTCACGGCACCCGTCACGTCGCTTGGAATCACCACGATGCGATCTTGAAACTGTTCATCCGAGGCCGCAGAAATCACGTCAAGGTTCCCGAAAGGCGGCAGCAAAATCTGGACAAAGAAGAAGACTCGTTTAAGCATGGTGAACGAGCTGCTGCTGTCCTGCCCACTGGCGTCGAAGCCTTGTCCGAAGGTTTTTATGCCGTCGATGTGCGCCGTAGTCATCCCGGTGGGCGTCACAGATTAGCCCGTAAACACGTGACCGCGGTTGTCGTTGTCACACAGAACAGTCTCGGGTATCGGGGAAGATTGTGCGTCAGCACAATTCACGGCACCCGTCACGTCGCTTGGAATCACCACGATGCGATCTTGAAACTGTTCATCCGAGGCCGCAGAAATCACGTCAAGGTTCCCGAAAGGCGGCAGCAAAATCTGGACAAAGAAGAAGACTCGTTTAAGCATGGTGAACGAGCTGCTGCTGTCCTGCCCACTGGCGTCGAAGCCTTGTCCGAAGGTTTTTATACCGTCGATGTGCGCCGTAGTCATCCCGGTGGGCGTCACAGAGTAGCCCGTAAACACGTGACCGCGGTTGTCGTTGTCACACAGAACAGTCTCGGGTATCGGGGAAGATTGTGCGTCAGCACAATTCACGGCACCCGTCACGTCGCTTGGAATCACCACGATGCGATCTTGAAACTGTTCATCCGAGGCCGCAGAAATCACGTCAAGGTTCCCGAAAGGCGGCAGCAAAATCTGGACAAAGAAGAAGACTCGTTTAAGCATGGTGAACGAGCTGCTGCTGTCCTGCCCACTGGCGTCGAAGCCTTGTCCGAAGGTTTTTATACCGTCGATGTGCGCCGTAGTCATCCCGGTGGGCGTCACAGAGTAGCCCGTAAACACGTGACCGCGGTTGTCGTTGTCACACAGAACAGTCTCGGGTATCGGGGAAGATTGTGCGTCAGCACAATTCACGGCACCCGTCACGTCGCTTGGAATCACCACGATGCGATCTTGAAACTGTTCATCCGAGGCCGCAGAAATCACGTCAAGGTTCCCGAAAGGCGGCAGCAAAATCTGGACAAAGAAGAAGACTCGTTTAAGCATGGTGAACGAGCTGCTGCTGTCCTGCCCACTGGCGTCGAAGCCTTGTCCGAAGGTTTTTATGCCGTCGATGTGCGCCGTAGTCATCCCGGTGGGCGTCACAGATTAGCCCGTAAACACGTGACCGCGGTTGTCGTTGTCACACAGAACAGTCTCGGGTATCGGGGAAGATTGTGCGTCAGCACAATTCACGGCACCCGTCACGTCGCTTGGAATCACCACGATGCGATCTTGAAACTGTTCATCCGAGGCCGCAGAAATCACGTCAAGGTTCCCGAAAGGCGGCAGCAAAATCTGGACAAAGAAGAAGACTCGTTTAAGCATGGTGAACGAGCTGCTGCTGTCCTGCCCACTGGCGTCGAAGCCTTGTCCGAAGGTTTTTATACCGTCGATGTGCGCCGTAGTCATCCCGGTGGGCGTCACAGAGTAGCCCGTAAACACGTGACCGCGGTTGTCGTTGTCACACAGAACAGTCTCGGGTATCGGGGAAGATTGTGCGTCAGCACAATTCACGGCACCCGTCACGTCGCTTGGAATCACCACGATGCGATCTTGAAACTGTTCATCCGAGGCCGCAGAAATCACGTCAAGGTTCCCGAAAGGCGGCAGCAAAATCTGGACAAAGAAGAAGACTCGTTTAAGCATGGTGAACGAGCTGCTGCTGTCCTGCCCACTGGCGTCGAAGCCTTGTCCGAAGGTTTTTATACCGTCGATGTGCGCCGTAGTCATCCCGGTGGGCGTCACAGAGTAGCCCGTAAACACGTGACCGCGGTTGTCGTTGTCACACAGAACAGTCTCGGGTATCGGGGAAGATTGTGCGTCAGCACAATTCACGGCACCCGTCACGTCGCTTGGAATCACCACGATGCGATCTTGAAACTGTTCATCCGAGGCCGCAGAAATCACGTCAAGGTTTCCGAAAGGCGGCAGCAAAATCTGGACAAAGAAGAAGACTCGTTTAAGCATGGTGAACGAGCTGCTGCTGTCCTGCCCACTGGCGTCGAAGCCTTGTCCGAAGGTTTTTATACCGTCGATGTGCGCCGTAGTCATCCCGGTGGGCGTCACAGAGTAGCCCGTAAACACGTGACCGCGGTTGTCGTTGTCACACAGAACAGTCTCGGGTATCGGGGAAGATTGTGCGTCAGCACAATTCACGGCACCCGTCACGTCGCTTGGAATCACCACGATGCGATCTTGAAACTGTTCATCCGAGGCCGCAGAAATCACGTCAAGGTTCCCGAAAGGCGGCAGCAAAATCTGGACAAAGAAGAAGACTCGTTTAAGCATGGTGAACGAGCTGCTGCTGTCCTGCCCACTGGCGTCGAAGCCTTGTCCGAAGGTTTTTATACCGTCGATGTGCGCCGTAGTCATCCCGGTGGGCGTCACAGAGTAGCCCGTAAACACGTGACCGCGGTTGTCGTTGTCACACAGAACAGTCTCGGGTATCGGGGAAGATTGTGCGTCAGCACAATTCACGGCACCCGTCACGTCGCTTGGAATCACCACGATGCGATCTTGAAACTGTTCATCCGAGGCCGCAGAAATCACGTCAAGGTTCCCGAAAGGCGGCAGCAAAATCTGGACAAAGAAGAAGACTCGTTTAAGCATGGTGAACGAGCTGCTGCTGTCCTGCCCACTGGCGTCGAAGCCTTGTCCGAAGGTTTTTATACCGTCGATGTGCGCCGTAGTCATCCCGGTGGGCGTCACAGAGTAGCCCGTAAACACGTGACCGCGGTTGTCGTTGTCACACAGAACAGTCTCGGGTATCGGGGAAGATTGTGCGTCAGCACAATTCACGGCACCCGTCACGTCGCTTGGAATCACCACGATGCGATCTTGAAACTGTTCATCCGAGGCCGCAGAAATCACGTCAAGGTTCCCGAAAGGCGGCAGCAAAATCTGGACAAAGAAGAAGACTCGTTTAAGCATGGTGAACGAGCTGCTGCTGTCCTGCCCACTGGCGTCGAAGCCTTGTCCGAAGGTTTTTATGCCGTCGATGTGCGCCGTAGTCATCCCGGTGGGCGTCACAGAGTAGCCCGTAAACACGTGACCGCGGTTGTCGTTGTCACACAGAACAGTCTCGGGTATCGGAGAAGATTGTGCGTCAGCACAATTCACGGCACCCGTCACGTCGCTTGGAATCACCACGATGCGATCTTGAAACTGTTCATCCGAGGCCGCAGAAATCACGTCAAGGTTCCCGAAAGGCAGCAGCAAAATCTGGACAAAGAAGAAGACTCGTTTAAGCATGGTGAACGAGCTGCTGCTGTCCTGCCCACTTATTTTGCGACGTGCATTCCGCACCATCAACAGTGCCGGTCTTAGTAGCCTATACACGAACTCATCTCTGTTACGTCACGGCGCGGTGGTGGCGCGTCGGACGCACTTCCGGTCCGGGGATGTGGGCGGAAGTGCCCATCTGAGACGTGTATTCCTGTCTTGTTTTGAAAGGAACCAGACAAAAACCTGCCTTTTTGTCAAAATGCTGCGACTGGGGCTGTACCAAAGGGTCGAGAAAGGTTTGAAGGTCAGTTTTCATGCGCTCGGTTCGTCCGAGAACGTGGATATGTGCCGTGAAAAGGGAAAACCAGACGCCGTCGGACCAGGATTGCTTGGGCCGGAAGCATTTTGGGTTGAAATCACGAATACTTCTGGCCATCAGATTTATTTGTTTTGCTCCAAAATGAACGCCGGAAAACCGTCAAGTTGTACGGACCACCTGCGGACTACGTTCTGTGCGCCTTCAAGTTCAAACGGTCGCTTGATCGTTCGAACTGTCGTCTGCTCTTTCAAACGTTTCTGCTTGTCGTCTGCTCTTTTAGAGGACACCGGCCCGTAGACCAAACGTGGGCCCGGTACTTTGCGATAAGAAGTAAGTGCAGGCCTCAAAAGACTTAAGTTTGAAGGTTGGTAAGCAGACTCGACGTAAACAGTAGATACAAGGAGATGTTGATCATTAGAGAGTATTAGCTTACCGCCTACCGGGCGACCGGGGGGTTACCGCGACCGTCACTGCAGAACTGCGCATGCGCCAATTATGCCACGCTACTCGGTTTACCGCGGTTACCGTCAATGGCGACTGTCGGGCATCGGCTCCGACGGCCGGCGTAGACTAATCACTTACTGTTTTGGAATGGCGGGGGAGGCGTCTAGAAACAATCGTCGCACCACATAACATGGGAAACGGCAAGTGAAGCGGCTCTGGTTGGCCTATAAACGCTTTCGCCTACCCGAGGTCCATAGCAAAAATCCGGGCATCCATGGCCGCCGGACAGGCCGGTTGAATAGATGGATGGTAACTGCTCTGCCCCTTGTTTCGGGCGGCAACCTGAGCCACCTAGCCGACATTAGAGACTGGTGCTGATGGCAATGGAGCTGCGAATGCAAACAAGCAGCGTACAGGATGATGCTGTTTGCTTGCATTCGTGGGAGAACGGTGGCCGAGTGGGCTAACGCACCACAGCTCGGAGCACGTGTAGCGAAAGCTCGCGCTGCAGAACTCAGAGCACTGGGTTCAAATCCCCGTCCCTGCCCGGTTCGATCTGGACGAGCATCGTACCGGCTTGAGGCGCGACCAGTATCCAACAGCTTAGCTGACAAATTAAGTTACTTGGTCGTATACCAAGGAAGTACCACTATAACTACTCGCAATGAGGAAAATATTTTTTAAAAGTGGCTTTTTATGCGGCATTTGTCCAAATAAATGTACCGCTTTAAAAACGAACCACGCCGGTATTCACTATCATCATCATGACTTTTTCCAGCCGTTGGAGAAAGAAGAAACTTCCATAGGCGCGGTCAGGCGCGGTTACGGTATGCTAAAACGTTCTTTACCCGCTACGCTCTCGGTCCGGTACCGGCTCGATGGTCGCGGTCGCGGTAACCCCGGCGGTCGCCCGGTACGCGGTAAGCTAAAACTCTCTATTGTTACCAACGGCCATCACCGACTTGTTATGCCTGATTCAGTTGGTTAGATTCTGCTTGCGATTTTCAGTACCGACGTCGACCATCTCAGCTACGGTTCACGCTTTTGCAGTCCGAGTGACGTCACTACTGAAAATTGTGAGCGAAATCTAATCTGAATCAGGCTTTAGCGTGCATTCTGCGGCGCCCACGCGGAATGAATCGCCGCATGTCAGATTATTCACGCGAAGTTTTGCGGTGTAACGCGCCTCTTTAATTTCGCTGACGCCGCTAAAGTAGTCAGACATCGTTAGGAGGACGTAGAATCAACAATTCCAACGCAAAAAAGAGCGCGGGGACTCACACCGACGCCGACAACATCGCATTCCAATGGTTTGTTTATGGGCGACGGCGAGCTTCTCGCCCACACACCCATCGCGCATGCGCGGCGCCGGTGGCGTCCGCTAGGGGCGCTCCGGACGCTCCGGTTTGTTTGTAAACATGAGTTGGTGTATTGATGTGAGCTCGTTCTGAGCATGCGGTCTAAACAGCACCCACAAATATGGCGTCCAGTGGATACTCCCTATACGAGAGCGTGCTCGGGACGTTCAGCGTCCCTGCTGTGGTATGCATGGACACAGTAGAATCTAAACTGTGTCACGACTTCAGGTGACACTAAATTCCCGCCTAATTCAGTCTCGCGTTACGCCACGTCGTGTGACGTCACAACTTCCCCCGCCATATAAATTTTAGCGAAGAAAATTTCCCCCTAAATCTACAGCGAAAATGGAAGTTTCTCAGCTACGTTCTTTGCGGAAATTTAGTCTCGCGTGACGTCATGACGTGACGTCACAGTGTGGCGTGACGTCACAACCGGTTGAGGTGTTCAGGCCGTGTTGAGGATCGTCTTGCGAACGCTGTGCAGTCAATAGGACTGTGAGATCGGCCGACGAAAAGGCCGAAGAACGGATCATGAAGATGGAAGCGTGAGAAGGGTTGTAAGACACGCCATGCCTTCCTTACGCTCTCCGTGGCTATGCTGGCAGAAACTAATAATAATAATAATACCTTTAATACCCATCGAAGAGACGGAGGAATTGGAGGGAAAAAATATGAAAAATCAGCTTGACGAGCTTTCCTCTCCCCAGAAATGATACAATTAAGGATCACGAAGTACATTACGTATGCAATGCGAAAACACATTCTGAAAAAAAAAAAAAAAAACAAAAAAAAAACACATAAACACACATTTAAGCGAAAAAGAATGTATACAGAACAATGAAACGACACAAGTGACTATAGAATGCACACAAAAAAATTCGAACTCTGCAAATTTTATACTTTTATTTGCGTGCAAAAAGAATAACATCGAATACCTTTTTGATGTTAATTAGAGTCGTATATCGCAATTTTATAAGAAATTTCGGTAGTTTACGGTTTGTCCTTTGTTCTCCGTAACTTGTTTTGGACGGATAAACATTACAGAACGTTCAGTTCCTCTATGCACCACCTGTATGCACCCCTGTGCGCACAGGTGGTGCATACAGGAACCGAACGTCAAAACACAACATCTACGACAACTTCGTGGTCAGGTACTCACCCCTGTGCGCACAGGTGGTGCACACAGGAACCGAACGTCAAAACACAATATCTACGACAACTCTGTGGTCAGGTACTCGCCCCTGTGCGCACAGGGGGTGCATACAGGAACCGAACGTCAAAACACAATATCTTTGACAACTCTATAATCAGGTACTCGCCCATGTGCGCACAGGTGGTCTATACAGGAACCGAACGTCAAGACAAAATATATAGAAAATCAAAGTAACCGAAATATATCTATCTATTTTTTTCCCGAATCTAACCGCGCTAAGTTCGACCGACCACAAAAAGGAAGCACAGTTTCGGACGTCACGTGATGTCAGATACGGACCACTGTTTCTGTCGTATACGTCCCCTCCTGTGCTTCCTTATATATATATGGGTGGTTTCATCTCAAATCGTGCAGGCAAAAAGGGTCGAATTTTTAATTTCGATGAAAAAAATATATGTTATGGCGCCGTTTCTAAAACCGCAGTCGACACAAACCGCAAGTTCGTCGGATTTTTTGTTCTCGACTTATGAATTTTTAAAGAGGCCGCGGCGTAAAGCAGTGTTTTTCACACCCGTCGTGGGTCGGATGTTTCGCTTGATCTCCCGCCATGGATTTTCAGTCCACATTATGTTATCTTTTTTGAAGCACTCTGTGGACACATTTAAAAGGCTCCAATACCATGAAATAACTTAAGGCCTTTTGCTTTTTTTCTGTAAAAATGTCAAAAACGTCTCCTCGGTCAATTGTTGACGAACTTTGACAATTAATTACTGGCGATCTACGTGGGTTACACCGATATTTTTTATGTCCACAGAGAGCCCAAAACACGCTCTTTATACGTATTATAAAATTCCTTGGCTGTCTAAAATATACTTTGGGGTACGTTTACGTTAATATTATGCAAAAACCAAAAAGTACCATTTTTGAAATTGATTTTCTCAAAAAACCCATTTTTTATTTTTTTTATTTTTTGTTCAAATGTAGATATGATAGTTGTCTACACAAAAATCAAGCCTAGAAAGTGTATATTTTGTTTGTATGTTCTACATTTAAGCATCAATATCGTACAAAAACGTGTTCTTACGGCTCGAAATGGACTTGCGAATTGCACGTCTTCACAAGCTTGGAAATAGTTTTTTTCTTTTTTTCAACGCTCCCACATAAAAATTAAATACAGTATTTCCACCCTGATATATTTATTGATTATTTAAATTTTATTATAGGCGGCAAGCTACATCGGAGGAGTTCCAAAAAGAGAAAGCAACACTTCTTAACAGACCAGCAGGTGTCGTAAATTTTTAACGTGTAGGAGTCGGCAGACGTCGTATTGATTCGAGGCTCTCATTGGCCTGCATGAACGTCCCGCCCCTTCGGAGCCAGCAGATGACCACGACCTTTCGCGCTCGTTGTGTTAGATGGGACGGCCCGTGACAGTAAAGCGAGCAGCGCACCCTGTGTCACGAGGAGTGAAATGGTACGATTAAGTCGTTGACGCGGCGAACAGTGACAGCCACCCAGGAGGAGTCAGTCAGAGTATTGCACAAGGGAAAGCAAAGGAATCGTTGCCTGAAAGGATGAGGACACCATGGCCTTACAATATCGACGGTCAACAACTGTTCTGCCAGCCAAAACAACGCCGCGTGCGCGCTAAAACCGGCGGCGCGGGACAGAAATCCCACAGCCGCACCCACGAAGATGGGCCGGTTTCGTTAGGGATGTGGGGAAATTTGAAACCAGCCATCCGTGCATGCGTGAAACGATACCGCCTGTTTGCCCCAGCTTCGAGCGCCCTATCCTTACCTTGAAACGGCCGTGCTGTCTCTCTCTCTCCGGGGAGATCCGATAGCACCGAAGGGTTATCTATTAAACTTGAGGAAGAAAACGAGAAGGGGCTGTTTAAGTTTAATTATCCCCACCAACCCGCTCATTCTGTCCTTATAAAGGGCTATCTCTTTTGGAAACAGCAAAGCCCGGAGACTGACATTAAAACGAGCGTGTTGGTAAATATACTTGTGTTTGTATTTTGCCCGGAGACTAGTTGGGTCGAAGTCAGCCTCCTTGTCAACTATAACCGTTTGTGAAGAGTGGGCTTCTCCCGAGATGAAAAGTCAGCGCCGGCTGACGTGCTCTTTTGAAAAAGGGATGGGGAAAGAGAAAGTTTGAGTAACTGCAGAAACTACCTCGAAAGCTCCTCTCCCGATATGAAGCTTCAGGCATAGTCTCGGTAACCTTCTCGCGCATCGCCTGCTCGAATCTATTCTTCACTTTCTTTCGCACAGCCACTGTTCCTCACAGCCGTCGTGGATGTGCGTAACAGAGGGAAAAACAGATTCGAGCATCATCTGGACGCCGTCATCCTGCCAGACTTCAGTGTCGTGGGACCGACTCGTGTGTGTTTCTTCGCCCCGCTGAACTTAGTTTCTCAAGTGCGTTTTTGAACGGTTTTTTTTTTTTTTTTTTAATGTTTTCTTACTAACTGTTTGTTAGCACTGTTCAGTTGTTGGGTTTATTTTGTCATGGCGTAGCGGCCTAGGCGGTGATGTAGAGAGCGTGTTCGCACGCATTTGGTTGCGTCCCATTTAGGGAATGCCCGGAGGAGTTGGTTTATCTTCTTGCCATGTGCGGCTGAGTTTTCCCGTCTTTATTAAATTATTGATTTCTTTTTTTTTTTTGTTTTACCTTTACGTGCCGTCGACTTCTTTGTCTGACTCTCCACCAGGCGTGGACCTATCGTCTTGCCACCACTCCAACCTAAATACTTTATTTTTTTAACGCAATTTTCGTTAAGATCTCAGTTGGGCAATTTAATTCCTATTTATTTATTTTTATTTCCTACCCCTCCCCATGACACACTCTCTGTGTGTTTCGGACCGTTTCTGTGTCACCACTTTTGTGTATTACGGAAGTGAAAGGACATTCCCTGGTGACCTGTGCGATGTGCGGTGAACAAGCCCCAGTGTTTGGTTTCGTAGAGAATTGTATATAATATATCGACGATGTGGTGACTTTCTTTGTCTTAGTAATATGACAGCTAATAGCTAGTCGTGCTAGTTTACTGTGAAAGGTTTATAAATCGAAACAATACAACGTCTGTGCCTTTTGGTTACTCAAAGTCTACTAGGCCTGCTGATTTGGTTAGATATGTATCTCGTGGTTCCCGCTCTTATCAAAACATACATAAATATTCAATACCACAAAATTCGTTTATAATTGATTACAAAATGCAGAAGAAAATTCAAGAAAACTTTTTCACAATTCATAGAGACGCATGGGTCGGAATGTCTGACTTGGGTCTTGCAAAACAAAGACGTTTTTTTCCGATATTGAGGCCTAAATATAAAACATACAAACAAAATATACACTTTCTAGACCTGATTTTCGCGTAGAAAACTATCACATCTACATTTTAACAAAAAATAAAAAAAATAAAAAATGGGTTTTTTGAGAAAATCAGTTTCAAAAATGGTACTTTTTGGTTTTCACATAACATTAACGTAAACGTACCGCAAAGAATATTTTATACAGCCAAGTCATTTTATAATACATATAAAGAACGTGTTTTGGGCTCTCCGTGGACATAAAAAGTATTGATGTAACTCAAGTAGATCGCCAGTAATTAATTGTCAAAGTTCGTCAACAATTGACCGAGGGGGCGTTTTTGACATTTTTACAGAAAAAAAGCAAAACGCCTAAAATTATTTTATGGTATTGGAGCCTTTTAAATGTGTCCACAGAGTGCTTTAAAAAAGATAATATAATGTGGACTGAAAATCCACGGCGGGAGATCAAGCGAAACATCCGACCCACGACGGGTGTGAAAAACACTGCTTTTCGCCGCGGCCTCTTTAAAAATTCATAAGTCGCGAACAAAAAATCCGACGAACTTGCGGTCTGCGGCGACTGCGTTTTTAAAAACGGCGCCATAACATATATTTTTTTCATCGAAATTAAAAATTCGACCCTTTTTGCCTGCACGATTTGAGATGAAACCACCCATATATATTACGGCGGAGGTCGATAATTAGACTTTAAAGTTTTGCATATTAATTATATAATTAAGCGTTCAGCACTCTGGCACGCGCCGGAACCCTGCGATAAGTGGCTGCCCTCAGTGTTCCAAGGCCGAAGGTAAAAAATAAATAAATAAATAAAATAAAGAAAAGGAAGTCACCGAATAATTGTCTATACGGACAGGGCTTCTTGCTTCGACCTGTGCACGACATTGGGCCTAATTTGGAGCCTTCGTTTTCGTTAGGCGATTTTTGTTTTCTTGTCGAGGATTTGTTATTCTCGGTTTTGTTTAATTCACAACCTGAATAATCAGGGACAGTCCCGTCGCATTATACAAAAAAAAAAAAAAAAAAAAAAAAGAACTGTCCGCGGAGACCTGCAAAGCAAGAATATGTGCATTCAAGCGTGTTCGCAGGGAATCCTGTCAGTATGTCTGCGGAGAAAAACTCCGCGTCTTTTGTCCGATGTATGAGCGTTGTGACTGCGGCTTTGAAAAACACACGTACAAAAAAAAAAAAATGTTTCACTCGTATCTCTAAAACACGCATGTAAAAAAAAAAAAAAAAAAAAAAAAAACTTTCATAGAAAAATAAAATAAAATTAATAAAAACGTATTTTTTGTGCAATCTTTAGGTGTCGAGACTAATTTGAGGTGCTTCCAATTCCTGTTTTTTTTTTTGTTTTTTTTTTGGAACGGAGAGCTTGAAAGTGAATAAGCGTCTCGGAATGGTTTTCCTTCCTTGGAGGGAGTCTCACGACCTAAATAATGCGCTAATATTTTTTTTTTCCTGGGAAAGTTTATTTTATGTTGTATATAATCAAGGCCCCCCCCCCCCCCCCCCCCCTTTTTTTTTTTTGAGGGAGAGTACAGTGTTTTCAGGAATGATTAAAAAACAAGCTTCTACAAAATGTTAAAAATAGTTTTTATTTTCTTACCGTAAAATAAAACTATGCATCGCCGAATGCTGGTCTTTTCTGCCCAAATGTAGCGCTATCGCTCCGAACCAATTGCCGAAGTTTTAGAACTAACCGTGTTATCTCAGTCAAAGGTTACATTTTCTGAAAATGTTTACGGGAACATGCACGGGGCCCGTCTCTGTCCGGTTTCGGTAGCTGGCGTCATTCAGGTCCATGAATTCGTGAGCTTCGTCGGGCGCCATTTTCCCGTTGAAAAGGTTCAGAAAAGTGTTGACACCTTTAGAGGGGCGAGGGCCCTGCAAATAGGGCTATAGGACTGTCTTGTCGAGAAACAATTTGTAGCAAGTCAATTCGTAGCAGGTCAACTAATTGGTAGGAGGGCAGCCCGTCACGCGGGGCATTTCGCCGTAGGGCAATTCGTCGCGGTAACAGTTCGTCTGACTATTGAAAGAAACTTTGTTCTTCCGTGCCATCTTTCTATAGAATGCTGAGCATATTGCTCCCAAAATGAAAATCCACGGGTGAGACCCTATTGACAAAAATTTTTAGTTTTTTTTTTTTTTAATAGCTGATTAAATCGTTGTTGTTTTCGCAATAGACGCTGTCTGATTCCCAGGGACTCCAACACAATCCGGGTGCGAGTCGTCCCGGTAACTATAATCCGAAGACAGCGGCAAATATGCAAGTTTGTCAAAACAAATTTATTTATAAATGGTCACTCTATCCTATAGGTAGATCTACTCATAGTGAAGTGTTTCGAACGCACGCCTCGCGGACGTCTCTGCTGTCGGTTCCGTCGTAGCGTCGAAGAATCGTTTTGAAGGCCCTTGTCCGGTGCTTCTCGCTTCCTTTACACCCTTGTCAAGACAACTCCGCTTGCGGCTTCGCTTAAAGGCCGACGAGCACACACGAGATTCTGCAAGGCAGAAGATCCTCCTCACTCTGGGGGAGGAGGAAACAGGCAATGGTGGACAGGGCCGGTAGAAGGGGGAGAGGAAGAAGCGGGGGAAAGGTGGAAAGCGCGAACTGGTCGTCGGTCTTTAAGCAATTTACAAAACAACGAAGACGGGTGAGAAGAAGTACCCAGGACGAGCGTTTTCGGCCAGTGCCTGCTCTTCCTTGAGCGACTCCAGGGACATGCAGATATTCGGCGATATGCAACCGACGTTGCTCTGCGAAATTATATTAGGACCATTACATAATCATCGATTAAGAAAATACGCAGGAATTGGAGGAAGCAAAAATATGTGCTTATCAACAATTACCTGCATCCAATAGTGCCACGCCTCTACACTGTTGTTAGTAGTAGATAAAGTGTACGGAGATTCACGCAATAGAAGTATCGGATGTCAGAACAAATGTTTCCGATATCCAATGTTCTCTGGTACCGGGTTATCCGGTTTCTTTCATCGATCCTATCTACGATATGGATATCTGGGTATCTAGTTTCTGATATCCGATACTTGTTCGAATCCGTGCACTTTACCTACTACTGTTCGTTCGCGAAAATCTGTCAAGTGTAGACTCTTAGACGGACCACACTTTGGGAGGAAAGTGTGCCGAGCAGACGCCATTTCGACGTGCACGCGATGTGCGTGTCCTCAAAGTAGTCGGCCACCGCGATCGCCTCCGGAGGAAGGTCTTCCAGCAAATCTTGGAAGGCTTCAGGAGTGTTATCGACAGGGAGGAATGCTAGAGCCGGGAGCATCTTCATCTACAATGAGAAATTGATGTAGACTTTGAGTACACAAAACGAAGACCACGATGGTGGGAAAGTATAAAAAAAAGGATATGTTTAATATAAACTAATTTTGTCTGCAAACTCCTCGTCGGTGCCGTATCGTTTTCGTTTTGACAAACTCGCTTATTTGCCACTGCCTTCCGATTAGTTACTGGGAAGACTCGTACCCTGATTGTGTTGGAGTCCTGGGAAATCAGACAGCGTCTATTGCGAAAGTAACAGCGATTTAACAGGCTATTACAAGACTCAAAATAATCGTGTCAATAGGGCCTCACCTGAGGTTTTTCATTTGGGAGCAATCTGCTGCAGGCACTAAAAAAAAAATGGCACGGAAAAATAAAGCTCTTTCAATAGTCTGACGAACTGTCACCGCGACGAATTGCCCTATGACGTAATGCCCTATGTGACGAACAGCCCTGCTACCACTTGACCAGCTACGAATCGTCTTTCGACGAACGGCCTGTATAGCCCTGCGAATAGACTAAGACGGGCCTTTGGTATACAAAATTGTTACTCGCCCGGCTCTAAAACAATTTTTATCCTGACGTTTTTTTTTGTTTTTTTTTTGTCTCATCTGCTTATTCGTGTTTTAGATAAAAACGTCTATGGTCATCCCGCTTCAACAGCGAGTCGACAGTAACTGCATCTTCAGGTGTGCGTAGTTCCGGATTAAAAGAAATCTGCTTAGACCGATGCAGCAGGTTCCTTGATCGCTTCACGTAAGAAGTGTATCGACAGTTAAACGCTGTTCAAAGTCAAATGAAAGTCTTTAACATTTTCCTTTTTTGGAAAATTACGAAAGTGTCATTCACGTAATGCCCGTAAAACCTTACTGGGTGCGCATTCCGCAGTAAAACGGTTTCCTCCACATGCTCCATGACAATATTCGCCGTAGTCACAGGCACTTTACTACTTATTGGACAACCGTGAAAAAAATGTAAGGGATTAGAACGAATCCCGTACGTAAAAATGTAAGGAAATTACTTTACAAGTACTCTAGTAAGTGTGTAATTAATTCGTTACTTAATTACCGATGAATGTAAGGGATTACGAGTAATTTCGTTACTTGTAACGCATTACGTACAAGTCTGGGAATGGTGCCTGTAGCGCGTCTCCGACTGGTGTGTCTAGCATCCTATCCCGCCCATACGTCAAAAGTGGTTCTGAAATGGCACCAAATGACGTCACAGAAGCCGGAGTGTAACGCTGTCGGATGTTGCGATCCTGGCGGTTGGTCGTAGAATTGCTGGCATAAAGCACGAGCGAACGGCCATGCATAGCGTGCAAACCTCGCAAAAACTTAACTAAAGAAAATGATTGCCTAGGTTAAACTTTTTCCCCCTCTCCCATTTTAAGACGCTAAAAGGCTCCGTAACTGATTGCATAAGAACAGCTCATTAACATTATAACCACGACGAGTCTCCGCGCCCTCACCCCCCTTTCTTCATGGAATGCCGTTCAAAATGCAACGGAATGTAATGTCTCCGCCTGCAATATTTACTCGATCGTGAAATAAAAAAAAAAGTACAACAACGTTAGTACGCCGTGGTAGATTGGGTTTTGTTTGTTTTCTTTTTGTATACGTATTGTATTTGTAGGGAAGCTGCCACTGAAGTTAAATTACGGTATGCAAGCAATTTAGTGACGTCATCGAGCTCTTTCAATACGATTTTTTTTCTTTGTACTTGTTTGCCGCTGTCGTACTTAACAAGCAATATCGAACCCTTCTTACAATGGCGTCTGTGTACGCACGCACTCGAATCCCAAGAAGCAACAATATAATTAATGCGGGTTACGGGGAAGGGGCCGGGGGGAAGGGGGGAGGCACGAAAGTACAACCCCTATTTTATTGGCGACCGCGGCGACGCTACAAGATGCTTTAGCGGCGTTAATCTAACGCTGAACGCTAATTACAAGGCCTTCATTAATTAAACAACCGCAAAAATCGAAACAAACTAGCGCGCGCGTCGTCTATTGTTTATTATTATTTTTTTATTTTTTAGGTCTACTCTCGTGGAAGGCGTTTGAAGAAGTGGCCCTTCGAATTCCGGGCCAGACATGTAGGTAACTTGTTACTAGTAACCAGTTTTTTTTACCTAGTTACTTTTTCCGGTAACGAGTAGCCTATTTAGTTACTTTTTTTAGAAAAGGAATGAGTAGAGTAACTTAGCTACTTGTAAGGCCAAAGGAACGAGTAATGGTATTTCGTTACTTTTGAGGAGTAACGTTTACAACGTCCTCCGTTCAAGGAGGATTCACCCGCTCGTCTCTCAATGGGCGAATTTCGTTACACAAGCCTGAGTTTCAAGAATGCACCGGAGTATTGATTCTTTTTGAGCTTTATTATGAATGTATAATGAAGGCCGTACGACCCTTGGAGTTTTTCCTGAGTGCCCTTGATATTTTTAATAAGTTCCAGAGTTTTTACTGTTTTGAGCGCATTTTGAGCCAAAATTAAATTTACTTGGATGATAAAAGTGACAAAACGAACTAAAAGTGACAAAACGTACTAGCGGTGTTTCCTATCTTCATTTTAAGACCCCGATGGGAAGTATCTTGGTATTTGCGCATTTGCGTAAATAAATTTGACAGGGCAGCTTTCGCTGGATTTATTTTCAAATGGTTAATCGAGATGGCGACACCAGCACAAAATGTCCTCAATGCCGTGTATAGAGAGAGTTTGGTCAATGGGAGGCGCGAGCAGAGCCAGAGCGTGTACGGGACGCAGAAAGTGGGCTTGACATGCTCTCTTGGCCAATCAGAAGCCTAAAAGAATCCACTAGCGGTGGTAGCAAGAAACTGTTTTAATCATAGGTATATGCTAGCACACGTTTTTAGTAGGCGCGTAGAGTGAAATGTAGTAATCCTCCATGGTTGAAAATAGGGCGCACGTGATCAGCGTTGCCAGATTGGAAAGATACTTCAGCACCAAACCCTGGCCGAACTTTCACCAGATTTCACCAGCACTAAAATATCGCGTCTATTATCTCCAATTCCTTCAGCTTTTTAACGCATGAACCCGCAAAAGGATGGCTTTCAAGAGGTTCACTAATGTAAGGCTCGTCACGCCACAATAAAAAAGGAAGAAAGCAGACATGTGGCGCATCAGCATTGTTACTTTTTAGTGTACCATGTTTATGAGATGTTGGTGTTGAGTAATCCTTAGATGGAAAATTCAAGTTAATGAAGGCCACCGACACGTAAGAAAGGCTGCATAATATTGCACTTAAAGACACTCGCAGTCTAAATTAAACATACATTCTCTGCTCAGCAGTAAGAAAGAGAAACGCTAAGAACGAAGTCCAAATACAACGCCAATATAAAGTTCAGTTCATAACAGGTTTTGTAGTCAAGCGTCAAAGAAAAAAACTGATATGCATGACATCGAGTCACATAACACTTAACTTCATACAAAGTCCAATCACACTGACACGGATTGTCTTTCGACATATAAAGCACATCTATCGATCATATCCATAAGAACATGGAACCTAAACAAATAGGGTACGTAAACACACTAACAAGTGCCAGAGCTAACTACACTGCTTCGTACATCTCTGACGTAAACCTTCGAAGCATATCATCAGTTGCAAAAAACTGCACACAGCAGCCAGACTTCAATGACAATGTTGTGCGAATGCGCACAATAGCATCCAGCGTGGCAGACATCTCATTTCTGTACTTGGTTTTGATGCAGATGACTTGGCTAAAACCCGTTTCCACTACAGCATTCGACACTGGGCAAGTGACAGGCAAGATAAGGCATAGAGGGCTAAATTTTTGTATGGTCTCTCTCCTAGCCCGTTTTCGTACTTGAATATTCCACTCCAGAATAACGTGCAGTCATCCGACACTTTGCCATCAAACACGGACTTTTCAGCCCAGATGTGCATCACGATTTTTCTGTACTGTTGTTCCAAAATGTCTTGCTCATTCCTCCAAGAGGCGGTGGAATGGAAGCTTCTCAAAAGGGTAGTGTGCCGCTTGTGACAACACTTTTGACGGGTGAAGGGAAGGAATTTGATTAATGTAAGTGACAAACCGTTTCTCAAGATTTTTCAACGGTTTTCACCAGATATGGTCTGGTGTAGCCGTTCCGGTACATCAACACCAGTAGCCTTCCAATTTCACCAGATGTTTCAAATCTGGTGCCGAATTTCACCACCTGGCAACGCTGCACGTGATGTTTCGATCTTGATCATGCAGATCGAAAGATGTAAGAAACGAATGCGCCGCTCAACTCTGCTTTGCTGGGACAGAGTGTGACCGCTGGGACGGCAGATTCCGGGCCCTCGGCGCTTGGCGTACGGATTATGTCGATCGTTTCGCTAGTCACACTTTTCCACCATGATTTTGGATGACCGTGATTGAAACATCACGTGCACCATATTTTCGGTCACCGAGAGTTACTCTGACGCACTTATCAAGTTTGTTTCTCGCGGCCCCCACCAGGCCATTATTTCCGGCTTCTGGTTGGCCACATTCAAATTTGTGAAGACGCCCTGGAACACGCCCAGCCTGCTTTCGGCCAATGGCGCCTCCTCATTTGTCTCCTATTCGCGACTCCAACTAACTATAGGTGGCGCCACTCATTTTCCAAAATGGCGGTTATAGTGAGGGTCGGAGATGCGTGCCGCTGTTAAGCCTGTCTAGTGTGCTGGCTTCACTGAGCGACACAAATTATTTCTGGTAATACCAGGAAGCTAGGGTGTTATGAGCGCAGGTCGCCTCTTTATCCTGAAGACAAGAACGGTGTTTGGCGTAATTTTTACGTCAGGATGCGCGTTTTAATTCTGGAGCGAAACCGAAACTAACCTCTATTCTGGATTTAATTTTTTGATATAGGTCTTCATTTGGGATTTTTTCATAATTCAAGATGTGTCTCACATCGTAATTACTTGGTTAGAGAAGTTGTTCGCTGAAACTTTATTTTGTGACATACATGTATGATGCAGACTGATATTTGTAGTTGTTGAAAAAATCAGTGCTGATATTTGTGCGTTCTCGCTGCCTTTTCTCGTTCAGATAATTATCATGGGAAATAATGAACTACAAGCCTTTTAATGGGTTTTTGGTATTTAGATGATTCACTGGTTTAGGATTATTCCCAGCACAAGAATAAGAGAATAATTACAATTTTTACAATATGCCTACAAAACGTATAAATTAATAAAAGCTGTTCTCACTGCAACAACCCAAAGACGAAATCCGAGTCAGACAGCTGAAATGTGTGTGTGTGTGTGTTTTGTATAGCAGTGTGCGACGCATATGACTTTATATTACATCCACTGTTTGACCGTTTGTCTATCTTGATAACGATGTCAGAGTTTTTCATATGCTAAAAAGAAAACAAATCTATACCTTTCTGGAAAGGCTGTTATGGTCAAACGGCGCATTTTCGTAACCGTAGCGTCAATTGGGGAATACATTGCCGCGATTTGTATTAATAATAATACTATTAAAATTCAGATAATTTAATGCGTAATTTTTCAAGCTCTAATATAATTTGTTGCTTATGATCTAATTTCAAACGCGGGAACACATATGACAATCAAAAGTGTGCTAATTATCATCACTGGTGCCAATTGCAGCATTTTTATTTACTAAGTAATAAAATTAAAATAGTCTAAGATCAATGCAAACAGTCTAGCTAATGTGAGAAATCCATGTAAGATTACACTAATTCTGGGTAAAGTATATTTTGCCATCTAAGTCTCGACTTTTAACAATCGGCAAAACTTCCAAAATCGACGCCGATTCCCTTCCAAACAAAATGTCCCCCCCCCCCCCCCCCCCCAAAAAAAAAAAAAAAATAAATAAATAAAAAAACTTTTTTTGTTTTTATTTTTTTCATACGCAGAACGTAAGGGCGCGAGTGAGCTGGTGTATATAAAACATTTTAGTGAAAAACCCGAGACTGAGGGTTTTTCACTAAAATGTTTGATACACATTGAGACGTTCTCTTTCTCTTCCTTGTCGTCGTCTGTCAATACCTCAGTCTCGGATTTTTCACTAAAATCTTTTCATAACATTTAGTTACTTTCATTTTTACGCTCCGTTGTTTTGATAATCTCAGTCTTTCCAGTTCGAAGGAACGCCTACCTGCTTGCACCTCTGTTCACTGCAGCACGTGTTTCGTTGGCGTTGGAAGCTGGTGAAACAGTAGTGAGTTTTAGTATTGCGTATACGAGCGAACGGAAGCGCTGTGTGTTTGCGTTAGCTTTGCGTGTTCCATACTGCGCGTGCGCGGAGCCCAAAATTGCGGTCTTGGATGGCGCATGGCGATGACGCGCGTGCGCAACGTGGGGCACGCATCTCTAACGGAAACGCACAGCGCTTGCGTTTGCTTCCATACGCAATACTAAAATTCTCTAATAAGGTACAATCCCATACCGGCTGCAGAACTACGTTGGGACAGTGAAGAGTGTTGTTCGTATTCGGAAATGATATTTCGCGAGCAATGATCGCGAGCAGTTCCGCCATGCCCGCTGAGCAGGAGAATCGGGGACCCTCACTAGAGCGCTTCCCGTTTCCGCCGCGAGAGGGCGAGCGTCGAGCTGGAGACGCGAATACTTCCCCACGAATGGCCGAACTCTCTACATATACGGCTATGATCTTCTTTACATGGCCATGGCAGATTTCGCATACAACCTTGAAGACGTAGAATGAGTCAAATTCACTATATGTGCCGACGATATGATCCTCCGGGTCGCGGAAGGAACTGGAAAGGACCAAGAAACATGTCTGCAAGGAGCCCTTGACATTACATTGAAGTCCATGCAGGAGTCCAGAATGAGCACATCCGCTGAGAAAACCAGATACACGGTGGCAGCAAATAGGAACGCAAGAAAGCTTGGGATAGGGAATACCATCCACTTGTACTTATACCGGTACCCGACGAAAGATGGAGGGGCCTCAAGCTTGCTGAACCGAGTAAGGTCCCAATGGACTTTACTTATTCCATTGGGACTTTACTTGCAATGGAACCTCCTCACGCGGGTCACCAACAAGGCATGGGGAGCAGATGAAAGAACCCTCAAGCTCATGGTACTAGCACTACTTGTATCAAGTAGTGCTAGTACCATCTACGCCTTATCCGAGCTCAGAAAGAGAGACTATAGAAACCGTGAACAAAGCAGCGTTGCGGGTGATCACCGGCCTCCCTAAATTTACCCGTATTTCCTAGTATTTCCGACCTACAGAAAGCAGGCCTGATCAACTCTATAAACGACCTGGCGGAAGAAGCTCTTGTGAGTCAGCGACTTCGGCTTCAAAAGACACACCCAGGAAGGATAATTCTCAACATCATGAATGAAAGAAGCTTCCTTATACCAAGCATGACACCTTCCCTCCCCCGTGGGAGGACGAAATGGTAGGGGACGTCAAACCGACGTCACAAAACCAGGGCAAGGAATATCCCAAAAGGAAAGTGAGCGCGACGAAAAGGCACAAACGCGAAATATATGTGATCTTCAGGCGGGAGAATACCGAGGTCATTTACGCGGACGTCACACGAAACAAAGACAGCACTACCGCACTGGCGTGGCACTCAGCTAGAACCGGTACCGCTGTAACTACGTCCCCAACAGCAGGAGCGTGAAAGCAGCAGAACTTCATGCCATCCTATGGGCACTCGAAGACCAAAGCTGGCAAGACAGACCACAATGCATATGCATTTTCACGAATTTCTCAGAAAGCAGTAAGAAAAAGCAAAAGGATAGACAAAAAAAAAAGTTGCAAAGGAAATCAAGAATGTAGCCAAGTTCCTGAGATCCAACGGAAGTGACGTCAAAATTGCATGCATACCGGGACATCAGGGCATCCCGGGCAACGAGGAAGCCCAGAAGATCGCGCGGAACAAGCTACAAGCGTACAGTTACGCGCAGGGTCTTAAGAACCACTCGAGTCAAATCTGACCAACAAGACATATAGACCCAGATGAAATCAAAGAAGCCGAAAGAAGCGAAAGAAAAACACGGTTGGCGGCCCTTCTACCTGCGGAGGACAACGCACTCTTACCGCGGTATTCCATATGGGAAAAAGTATGCCTTCGTCGCATAGCAACGAACGCGGCAATTACACCTGTGCCACTTGCCGTCTGGTTAGGACATCCAGCGCCACCTTTGGGCGGAAAATCAGCGTTCGGCGTCGCATAATTTATCATTTCGTCGTTTACCCTGAGACTGGGTTTTTTTTTTTAGAAGAGCAGAAGTAACAGAAAAAACAGACAGGTCTTTGAGACCTGTCTGTTTTTTCTGTTACTTCTGCTCTTCTAAAAAAAAACCCAGTCTCAGGGTAAACGACGAAATGGTTGACTTCCACCAGCTAGCCTGTACTTTGACTCTTTTCTCGCATAATTTATGTTTGCGCTGAAAAAAAAAAAAAAAACTAAAGATTTTTTTTTTTTTTTTTTGGGGGGGGGGGCACTTTCTATATTTGACACATTTCTGTGTGACGTCTCAAGTAGTGTCCAACTCAAATCGTTTCCATAAAAAGACACTTCCGCGCCAAGAAGACCACTCGTACCGAGTGGTCTTCTTAAACTGCGCGAAGGGTCACACACGTCACAACTTAAAAAAAAAAAAAAAAACTTTTTCTTGCTTCTTTTTCGAAAGTTATTTTCGTATTAAATATTAACGGACCTTGCGCACCTTGCGCGTTAAACTTATTTCCGGAGCCTGCTAGAACGTAGCATTTCTAAGTAACTGTTGTCGGTACCTTCAGCCGAGTACTAATGCTATTTAAGGACGTCGCGAACTTGCCGCGGCTCGCGTTCGACCAGGTTCGACGCTTTCGAACTTCTAACGCAAAGTTCGGCTAGAGTTCGACTAAAGTTCTACTCTTGCGCGCATGCGCAAGAATGACAAAAAAAAAAAAAAGCGAAATAAACAAACGAGTTTACACCACCTGACCGATGACAAGTGCAATATTTATTGGGTATGTAAAAAGTATTGAAATGAAAAATAACAATAATAAAGGGCCCCAGACGTTTTTGCAGTGGACTTGGTCTGCCAAAATGAATATTTTTTGGTCGCGTTTTAACTGTGCATAATGACGCTCTCCCACCTCGCTCACGGACGCCATGCGAGAAAAATGACAAGAACAGAGAAGCTTAAAGGACTTCTTGTTTATTTTATTGATCTTTTTAGTCCTCTCAGTCGCTTTTTACCGCACATCGACAGACGCTGACAGACGCTTGTATTTAGCCCTGGTTCGCGCATGCTGGAACGCCTCTTTCATGGTAGCATCTTTCGAGTGTTGCAGAAGTTCTTAGGCGGGGGCGGAATAGCAGACGGACGAAGGCGAAAATGTACCCCAACGCGCAGCTTTCATGTCCGCGTCTTACGGGCATTGCAGACGACGACGGAAGGTGGCGGGATAGCAGACAATGCCCGAGGCTGCCGTGCGACTGCTCACACGACGAGCAGGCGGTGTCAGACGCCACACCAGACGCACGGGATGTCGCGAAAGTAAGACACTAGCTTGCGAGCGTGTTCGGCCGAGCAGCCAAGCCAATCCAGTAGTAATGGGCTGGGCTACTGCTCTGTGGGTGGGGCTTAGAGCGGGTCGTGACATCTACCTAAATTATGTTTAACGGCGTAAATATTGCTCGAAAGAAAATTTGGTTCCTGGAAATATAAAAAAAATATTAATACGTTTCCCACCCATGCCCTTTAAACAAACTTTTTGTTTTTCATTTTAGTGTTTTGTTAAAGTATGAATTTTTTTTAACGGAACTCGCAATCTCAAAAATATTTCCTGTCCGGCCGTGCATTTTCAGCTGAATTTAGTGGGGAAATTGACGGCAGGCGACCTCTACGTCAATTCGATTTCCCAGCCAAATTTAGCGGAGAAATCGACGTCACGTGACCTGAACACCAATCCAGTTTCTCCGCTAAATTTAGCGGGGGAAATCGACGTCACGAGACCTGGTGTCACGCGACCTATAGAAAAATTCCATTTCATACATAAATTTAGCGTCAAAATATACGTCACGTTACAGCAATTTCCTCTCTCCTCTCCACGTACTCCCCATTCCCTACTTCTTACTCCCTCCCCTTCGCTCTTCCCATCTGCCTCCCTTCCCCTCCTTTTCTTTCCTCGCCTCCCTGCCCCCTCCCTGGTCACCTAAAACGAGTGCAGGTCCCCACAAATTGAGAAAATATTATATAAATATATAACTGTTCATCGTCTTCCAAACAACGGAAATAATCGCTCCTAAAAAAACTGCATTGCATGGGTTACAGAACTTGGGAGGTAAAGACCGCTGCCAATTTGTGTTTCATTGCTTCACATTCATAAACTGTAACTAAAGCATCAGAGCAAACATATCTCTGGCGTGTATCGGAATTATTCTATGTATATACGAAGCATGCTTCGGCGTCATGCTTATCTATGCTCCCAAGATGTCTGCACTTTTTTTTTAATGGCCAATGAATGTGGCAGGACCATAATGCAACGAACAACATTTTCTGCAGGCCGTGTTTTGTACGATGGTATTAGCGATAGGACCGCGGTTTAGAAGTTCCCATCTTTGCTTTTATGTAGAATGAACATTGGTAAAGTTTTGTTTGTTTGTTGTAAATCATGAAATAAACTATTTTGTAATTTATTCGTTTCCCCAAATTCGAAATTTTTAGTGTCTAGAAGTCGGGCAACAATTCCTGTAAATCGAACTTGGTCCAACTTAGCTGAAAAGTTTCGAAGGATTCGCCGAACCTGTCGAACCTCGAAATTCGACAAAAATTCGCAGCAGCCTTATTGCATATTTATGATGGACCCGTGGCGAGACCTAAAGCCTCTTTATGGCTCCCAGATCACCGCTCTTAGCAAAGGCGGTAGCGCGGTCTCTTTTATTATTTAAAAGTATCGATATTTATTTTTTGTTTCTTTTTTTGTGAAACACGAATTTAGTAAACCGACCAGCCTGCAACATTAACAGATTTCGGGAGACTGTAAACCGCGTAACTTAGCGAGACGTGCGTGGTATTGAGTAAACTTGTACGCGCGAACACACAGGACGAAGAACAGGAACAAGCGCTTGTCCACTCCCTCGTGTTCGTCCCTTGTGTTTTGCGCGTACAAGATTACTCAAACCCTGTAACGCGACGACTGTAAACGTCAACGATAAAAAATAAAGCTGAGGCTCCCCTTTGATCTACCGCCCAAACGTTCCGCGTACGCAGAATGTATTAGCGATATATTCGCACATCCGAGCAACGTGACGTCACGCTGTCCCGTCACGCCACGGTGTGGAGTCGTAGTGTGAGGATGACGTGAAGTCGCGTGACCTATAACGTCACGAGACGGGGGTCGCGTGACTTGACGGCACGTCACGCCGCAATTTGACAGCCAGCGTTACGAGATTTGAATAACGTGAGAGCGAGATTTGAATGACAGGGCAAACGTTGTTTCTGGTGAACAACAAGCGTCTTCCTCGGTCTCACGGCCCCAACTCCCGTCAATCGAACGTGGGCGGATGCGACTCGGCGCATTAAAGCCCTTGCTTTCCTGGAGTCGGATCAACTAAATTTAGCCATCTATACACAAATCATGCCCAGGCAGACGAAGAGGAGACTACGTCAGAGATCATCCACACACCGCCCAGCAAATCCGTATAGTAACTTAATAAATTCGCACCCTGCACTCCAAATTAAAAAAAAAAAAAAACAACAACGGAGTTTTAGGCTTATTAAAGTAGATTTTATGCCAGACGGTTACACTTTCTGCGATGCTCCGAGCAGTGGCGAGAGAGTTTCAAAGCGTCTACGTCGGTTATGTAGGATACCCTTATTCCCTGTCTTCAGTCACATACGAGTAAAACAAGACCGAAGAAAGACTTTGGCGTCTCAGTCGACGCCGGTTACTTCCGCCCATTTGAACGTAAAGATTTGTTTCGCACGTAATATGGAAAGGCGGCTTCTATGGACAACCAACATCGCACATATTACAGTCATGTATAGAAAGCAG